>NC_056743.1:736966185-737116185 GCF_019279795.1 Protopterus annectens
ATGTTCATAATTTTTTTTTTTGCCAGGTGTCTAGTAGTTTTACCTATATCGAACCCTTGCCAAGATACCCAAGTAGCAAGGTATTCAACATGGGTAGAATTGCAATCAAACCTTTTTTAAAAAGTATTCCAAAACCATTATGTTTGCAAATGCACATTTTACACTTATTAATGAAATACAACTTTTATATCTTCCACATCTAAACATACTTACTCCTGTTATTTTATTTTCCTCCATTAATAACATTTTCATGTTGATAAAAAATATAGTTCTAAGTCTTTTATAACAGAATTTTGAACTAATTCTAACAACTTGACACAGTTTGTGGTTGCCTTGAATAATTTTCTAATTAATAGTAATAATTTCCTGTATCAATTTCCTGTCTCTGCTAATAGGCTATATAAAGGTACACTGGAAACTGGAAATCATTAACACTATTACCATTCATCTCTTTAATAACAAACCATATTTTAAAATTAGTGGAATTTTTTTATATCTGTTTAAACAAATTTCATTCAAAATATTTTCAACCAATTTTTTACGATAGTTTCTTTCATAAACATCTCTTTAAGTTTATTAATTTCTTTTATGAATATTTGATCATCAGTAATTATTTGAGGAAGTCTAATAAACTGCCCACAGACAATGCTCAATTTCATAAAACATGAATCCTGACTGGAAAAATAATTATTGACAAATGTCCTTTTCCTAAAAATGTTTGAATGAAAACAGGGTACGGTTTTATACTATTTAATTATGAGATCCAAAAATTTAACTTTATGACCTTTATTTCCATCAGTGAATTAAAAAAACTCAATATTTTCTCCAAGTGCATACAAAATGGCATCAAAAGCTTCATTAGACCCTTTCCAAATGCAAAATGCAAAATCAATAAACAATTTACAAAGTGCAATTTTCTTAAAACCTTCAAAATTGACTAAAATTTCACATTCCCAATAACTTAGTACTAAATTTGCATAGGGGGAGCAACTTTAGCTCCCATGGCCACTCCTTGACTTTGCTCAGAAATGTTATCATTAAAAACAAAAAAATGATTAAGAACAATGTCTAATAATATAAGAATATTTCCACAAAAATAAATGAACAAACTCTATACTTTTTTTGGTGAATTATACTAGTATAGAGAGATTCAACATCCAGAGTGATCATAAAACCTCCTTTTAGACCAATAGTTTCTTCTCATAAAACTAAAACAGAATATATTTCTGAATATTTATCTCATATTTTAATCTTGTTGTACAACAAATACGTTTTTATATAAAAGAGTCATGGGTCTCTTTAAATGACTTATTTAAATACTTTATTTTCCATGATGATGGTTTTATGTTCATATATATATATATATATATATATATATATATATAGAGAGAGAGAGAGAGAGACGCACACACACACACACACACACACACACACACACACACACACACACACACACACATATATATATATAAATGTATATATAATATGTGTATATATACAGTTCCGCTTTATAATCTTGAAATACTGAAATCTCGAATTTCAGTATCTCGAAACCATAAAGGCAAATCCACAAAACACCGTCAGCCCAAAACCGCGAAATCTGAAATCCCAAACACACAGCAAACACCACACCACACATCCACCACAATACCCACAGTACAAAACATAAAACACACAAAAACATAATACCACACATCCACAAACCTACACTACAAATAAGAAGGGGGGCAAGCCCCCTGCACCCCCCACACCCCCCTACTTATATATACTAACTCCGAGATCACACAAACAGAAAAAGAAAGTAAACTCACACTCAGGCATTCTATAGTCCCTTGCACATACACACATGCATCACACATATACAAACACCAATACATCTAACACTTGCTCACTCATACTTTCACCTGCCTACCCTAACTCACACCCACAACTTACAAACACATTCCCATTCACTCAAACTCCCACTCAAAACCCTTACAAAACACTCACTTACCTTAAATTCCACCTAAATCCACACACAACACCAGACACCATCCACACAAACCACCGCACGTAACATAGCGTGAAGCCATAACCGTGAATTTGAGATATTCAAATTTGAATTATGTACTTTTGCTATTTTAAAACCTTGCCTTTATGGTCTCAAGATACTGAAAGTCAAGATTTCAGTATTTCAAGATTATAAAGGGGAACTATATATATATATATATATGTATACACACACACACACACATATATTTATATATATATATATATATACTGCAGTTTCAAGACAATCTACTACTATTGCCTTGCTAGCTTAATTAGCTTTTTCATATGGTTTCTGTTCCCCATTCTGTTGCTGTGGCCACTTAGATGATATGTACCTCATTTATTTACATTATAAACATTTTACTCTAAGCCCTTATTCTAACTCTTTTATTAAATTATCACTTAAGACTTAGGCAAACATCTTTAATAGAAAAGAAAACAAATATTAATATTCTTTTTTCATTTACATACATTATACATCATGTTTTTTTTTTTTATAACTGTCATCAGGCCAACGTTACATAAATTGCTCATTTCCTGCTTTCCTTAAACTTCACTCCTACTGAACATTATTCTGCATGTATTGTTCCCACAATTTCATTTTATTTCTGTGTAATTTGCTCCTTCCCTTTTATAAAGATATCTCTTCCAATTCTTTTATCTCTTTTTTCAATATTCAACACTTCAAATACAGTTGATGTAGAATTTGATTTCCATTTTCTAGTAAGTGCTTTTTTGGCAGCCAACAGAATTAAACTTAACAAGACCTTACTATGTCTAGGTGATTCAGATCCTGTGTCTCAGCTCAAAATAATCATTTCCTTAGTTATAGCCATTTGTTCACTCAGTATTTCTAAAAGAGTATTATGTAGGAATTTTTAAAATCTACAGGAAATAACACCAGTAGTTGCACCAAGTCCAGATTAAAGATATCTTTAATCTTTACTAGTTTCTTTAAGTAAGTGAGTTTTAGCATTTTAAAATCCTTCAATTTTTGATACCCCAATTTTGCTAATAGCTCTGTTCTTGATGTTCCCATGGTGACTGTAGGTTGTAAGGGGGGAGTCATATTTGTTTTTATGTGTTTTAGGTATACCAAAAATAGCTGGAATAATGGATTTTTAACTGTTAAATATATTTCAGCTGTGAGAGCCAGCTATTAATCCTCTTGTATGAAATGTTAATCACGTACTTGAAGGCTAACTCAAAAAATCATCATTGTTTAGTCATGCAAAATGTATAATTATTTAATCAGTAGTATTGATAAGAACTTCTCCTCCTCCCTTACCTGGTTTCATAATCCTAATATTAGTGGCCTAGGTTAATTGTTTCAATAATAAACGTTGTTTCCTAGTAAAGTAACTTTGTTTCCTAGTATTTAGATCTAAAACTGTTATTGCCTATAACCCTCAATTCATTTTTCATGCATTTTTTTTTCAAAAAAGGCTATTGGTGGTACTAATAGTGTATTGTAGGTGCTAGGTCTATAAGGTGTTTCTACTGCTTGGTTATTTTCTTCTAGAAAGAAGTTAAAGTGGATTATTTGGACTTTTTATATCAGTTTGTGCTTGTTTTTGAGTAGTTTTAAAATCTGCCAATTCATTATCCTCCCAAAACTAGCTTAGTTAACTGTCAAGCTCTACTACTCTTGATAAGTCCCACACTGTCCAGCTATAAACCAGAGTTATAATCACAGGTTCCCAGAATTCCTCCTACCACAAATCAATCCTAATACCTTTCAGTGCAACCTACTCCATAGTAATTGAAGCTTGACAAGAACTTTTTTCCAGAATAGGGATGGATGGTGACTCTGTGGCACCACCACCCACCTTCCCAAGTTTTAAAATGTGATCTCAGCAGTTAGATAAAAATAACAAACCAAGAACATGCATTAATGTTTACACTTAAAATAAGACAGCCTTTAAATATTAAAATGGTAACAATTTGCTCAAAGCAGATACATTTCCAAGAGCAGATGCCTTTCAGTCTGGTACACAATTTACATGTTAAATCCTTTTAATTAATATTTAAACCATTAATTGTGAGCATTTAGAAATGATTAACAAAATTCTTTACCTGAAATGATAAGTTAAATCATTTTTCCCAGGTCATCATCCAAACAGTAAAAGCTGGTAAAACAAACTGAAAAAAAAATTAAAAATGGCAAAATAGTCCAAAAATCTAACATGTAGACCAATATCTGTCTGTGTCTGACTGAATTATATACTGTCCCTTACTGGTTCTGGCTTTTCAGTCCCACAATATCATTTCAAAGTCCTTATAAGCAGTAAAATATGAGCACTGTCCCAAGTGTATGCTTCATTAGACAAATCAGTAGCTGCATAGTTTTGTGTGGCCTTTGGTAACTGCTACTGTAAATTTACAGACAGCCTATCTGTTTTATGTCCCCAAACAGGATTTCCTGTGGTGTTTGAATTCAAAAGATGCCTTTCCTGTTTTCCCAGTTACATACTTCTGAGATGGTGGTGAGCGAGGGTTTTAGTAACCTACTCCCCAAAGGGCCATCATCGTGTGACCCAGCCAAAATTTTCTTGCAACAGATTCTGCAATAGTGCTAGCCGTTGAGAATTAAGGAATAGTAAAACAGTAATACCTTTCCACAGTAGCAAAGACACAGTTATATATCATTTTACATAGTTCTTCTTACTGGGAAAGGCAAGTACAGTGCAGTTGTTTTTACCTTTATCTTTTATACAACTATTTGCATAGTTTTTCATACATTTTAAATACAGCTAGTTTGCTTTTTATGCATTTTCCTTTTGAAGGAAAGTTAACATTCTTTCATTTTGTTACAGTTTTCCTCATCCTAGCAGACTGCTTAGAATAGTGGTATAAGAACTGGCAGTGACATAGAAATTTAAAAGCTCAACTTTGGGAAGGCTATGCCAAAGGTAATCAAGGTGTGATATCATGTTCTTCAGAAACAAGAAAAAAGTGCAAATCTGAAAGTAATCTGAAAGAAAGAAAGCATTCTTGAAATCACAGGTAATTTCCTGGGCCTAAAATACTAACTGTACACCATACATAGATAAAAGTGACTTAGCATGGCAGTGAGTTTGTCAGTTTGCAGTGTCAAGATTTTTTTTAATTTAAGTGCCTGCATTGTGTATAATAGAAACAACAGAAAAAGTAAAAGTGAAGACTGACTGTTACTGTGTGACAAAGGAGTCTGTGCAATATTGTATAAGTAATGTAGTTTGAAAACAGAAACTGGGGGGATATCTGTCAGTACTTCTTAAAACTCCAGATTGTAGGTGGCTTATTATGTAGGCTTTGCCTTTCTGAGTATTTGCTTTTGTTTGCAAATGTCATATGCAGTTTTTGCTCCACGATACATCCTGTTTCATTTGCTGTGCATACACCATTCCTGATAGAGTTCAAAGGAGAACATTATTCTAACTGAATCCTCAGGAAGATAAGATCCTAGTGATTTTTATGAAAATAGCACTCCTCTCTGGAGCCTTCCACACTGAACAATGCTGATTACCAGTAGTTATAGTAGCTCACTTGAAAATGGTCTTCAGCTGTGTATGGAGATTTCCAGTCCCATTATGATAGCTAGACAATGACAGCAGATTAAGAAAAATATGTTACTATTTCAGTTACAGAAAAATAAAGTGTAATTCATTACCAACATCATTCCAGGTCCACTGATCACTACAACTTAGTCTGCTTTGAAGGATTATAACAAGAATATTAGGAGGCTTGTTCCACAGCATCCAGATGGTGCTGAAAAATACCTTTTTTGGAGTCTCCACGTCAAAATAAAGGTACATTATGATATGTTGTTGTTTCTACAGAGGACATTCAAACACTTTTCTTCCTGTCTGCTCTTTTCTGACTGAAAGGTTGTATTGCAGTGAATCAGGTACAATGCAAGTATATGTTTCAGCAAGTCTGCAATTCTTTGCATTGTCAGGAACCTGTGTGCTCTTCAACCCAAATGCTTTTATTTTTCATTTATTTGTTTTTCCTTTCAGCTATGGGTGTTGGCACAACTTAAGAAGGCAGAGCTTTCTGTAGGAATCTGGATAGCAAGTACCAACATGCTGTGGGTGCCCTAACAGGAAGGAAGATTCTTGGCTCATCTCAGTACTTGGGAAAGTGTGGCTAGTACTACACACACTTGTAGAACCTGTTGGTGCCTATATCAAGTTAAATACACATGTGCTGTGATTGCACTGCTTTTACACCCACTGTAATGTGAAAGTGTACGTATGTTTGCATTATATAGATCTTTGGTATCAGTAATTGTAGCTGGTAGCAATGACAGCATAAACGTCTGGCAGAAGCTATCTCAGCAGAATTTTCTTCCACGTACACAAAACACTTTTATGAGCAGATATATTTGTTAACAGTTTAGTGTGACTGTAAAACTTTCCAGTGTTAGTTAGTTTTGCTTGAATTTCTAATTGTCTGCATTTCACATACCTTTATTGTTGCTGTTAGTTTTCCTAAAGAAACAAAGTTCTATACTTTGACAGCCTGTGTAGAGGTCATTAAAAAGCTGTTCAAGATAAAATTTCATACTTAACTGTCATTGGAAGTGTGACGATGTTATATCCTGAAACTGCTTAATATTACTAGTATATTAGAGGCATTTCTTACACACTAGTGCTGTCACAAACAATCTGAGATGTGTTTGATGACCTTTACATTGCAGATTAAAGTTAGAATTTTGGTGATATCACAATGCATTAGCATTTATTTGAGATTTGGAGATACCTAGAGTCTGAATTTTGTCCTGGATATTCTCATTCCTGAAGTGCAACAGAAGGATCTTCTCTTGTCTTTACAGTTACATCTTCCATCAACCCTGGGTAAAATGCTGGAATGTTTGATCTGTGCACAGACATAGTAGTACATCATCAAATACAGTGCATAGTGTCCTCAGCAGTATGGCTTCTGGGGACACTATAGTACACTCAACCCTAATGTTCTCACTGGCGCAATAAAGCTTAACATGGATGCAGGAGCTCTCAGTAGAATCAGTTTCAGAGAACTAACAAAGTCTTTAATTTCTGTGTACCAGTGTCTGCTCCTCAGTGAGTTCAGACTACAAGTCATACCTTAAGGTCTGTAGTGAGAGCATGCTACAGAATCCTATTGCTTATTTAAAGCTATGGATTTATATAGAAAATTCAAGTCATGGGAGTTGTTGAAAAAGACTAGCTCAGTAACTATTAACTACTGAACAAACAGATTAATAGCTGCTAAGATTAAACAGTATCTTTTCCAAATATCTTCAGTAACCTGTTTTATAAACCATAATGTCCTGTCTTGTGTCTTACACTTCCATCATTATCAGTTCATATTGTCATGGGTGTACAGGAGATTAATATGCTATTGGCCAAAGAGCCCTTACAAGCCTAGCCGTTATTTCCCAAATTTTACTTGATTTCCCATCCATAAGGGCTAGAGGATGGCTTAGGTCTGTGCCTATGCCTTTGAGTATTTTACAGACTGCCCCTGTCCATAAAGAACATGGGCACCACCCCAGGAGTGAATTTATGATTCCCCATACATTGATCCAAACTGTGTTTGAAGATAGTCAGGGAAGGACTCTGCTTTACATAAATAGGAAGCCTGTTCCAGAGAAATGGTAATCTCTGAGACACACATCTGTTTCTCCATACTGTTTTGTTTGTGTCACAGACCAGGTTTAGATCCCCAGATCAGGTGGCCCTCATGCAGTTTGTCTTGAAACTATGGCTACAGTTCCATCAGGGCTGGATTTGAGAGTGACTTGTAGGTTAAGGCATAGGTCACCCTTTAATAGTCAGTAGGAGACAGAGTAAAGGGATAAGGTTTTTAGTCTATCCACATAGGACATGTTGTACTTTACACCCTCTAGTTTGTTTGTTTTTTGTAAAGAACCTCAGAGGCCATTCCAGCTGTTGCAAGTGCCTAGTCAAGTATATGCCAAAAGGTACATTGTACTCAGTTATTGGTCTGATGAGGCCCAAGCACAATGGGATTATAACTTCCTTGGATCTGGATGCCATGCCTTTACTTATAAGCTGTGCCACATAGAAGGACTTCCTCAGTACTGTGGATACATGGCAGTCAACGTTCGGGCTAATACCTGTTTGTGTATCTAGATCTCTTACTTTCAAATCCATTCTTAGTGGTGTGCTATTAATATTGTAATTTACAGGGATATTTGACTTCCCAAAGGATATGATCATGTACTTTTTGCATTTAGTTTTAGACCATGGCACTGGCAGCAATCATTTGCCTGAGTCAGACCCTTCTGAAGAATATCTGCATCACTGGGAGATTCATTGATTGCCCCCAAGTTGCAGTCATCAACAAACTTAGTCAGTCAAAGGCCTTCTACATTAGCCTTGACTTCGAAGTATATTCCAACAGGAGAGGTATCAGCACTGAGCCCTGTGGCACACCACTAGTAACTCAGTTCTTGCTGGATCTGATTTCCATTGTAACAACGTGTCCTATTCATGAGTCACTTAGGTTCATAGGTTCATAGGTTCATACTAGGCTATCTGCCCGAGGGCATTTACAAGCCTAGCCCATAGTTTTGTGGCTTACGCCACCCCTTTAGTATGGGGAACTATACCCATTATTTTGCTGTGCCTCTGTTGAGCAGTGACACTGAGGTAATCCCTGGGGTATATCTGCGATCTCCCATCCATTGGTCAAGATTTCTCTTGAACAAGGCCAGCGAGGTGCTCTGCCTCACATATACCGGGATTTTATTCCACAGCATAGGGAGTCTTTGGGTGATGAATCTATCCCTCCAGCACGTCCTATTAATAGCCGTGTCGAGGTTTAAGTCTCCCGCCCTTGTGGCTCTGACGGATCTAGATTTTTTGAGGTGAAGCATATTCATCAAATCTGGGTTTGACATGGCCTTGTATGTTAGGCAAAGGTCACCTCTGAGCAAGCGGTGGCGACTGAATAGAGCTGGAGTTCTTTCAGTCGGGCAGCATAGGACAGATGTTTGAGACCCTTTATCCTTTTGGTGAGGAACTTTTGTGGCCTCTCCAGCTGCTGCAAGTGTCGGGTCAGATACATTCCGAATGGGGCATTGTACTCAATCATTGGTCTGATGAGTGATGAGTATAGGGAGACTATGACCTCCCTTGATCTAGATGAGAATCCCTTCATGATAAGGTGGGCAATGTAGAAGGTCTTCCTAACTACTTTAGCTACATGGGTGTCGAATGACAGACTACTATCAACCTGGGTCCCCAGGTCCCTGATAACTTCTTCTGTGCTCAGTGGATTGCCACCTATTTGGTAGCTAGGGGTAACCTTGTTTTTCCCGAAGGGTATGACTATGCATTTTTTGGCATTTAACTTTAGGCCATGGCTCTGGCACCAGTTATCTGTTTCTGTGAGACCCTTCTGAAGGATATCTGTGTCAGATGTGTTTTCTACTATGGCGCCCAGTTTGCAGTCATCTGCAAACTTTGTCAGCCATAACCCTCCTGTGTTTGCTTGTACTTCGGAAAAGTAGATGCCAAGCTATTCATTTTACTTAGCTATTCATCTGGTGACAGTGGGAGTTATACCCAGTTTTATGAAGTTTATCTCTAATAACTGTGTGGGACATTGTGAAAAATGCCTTTGCCGGGTCAAGATAGGCCCTAGTGACTTTCTCAAAGAAGTCCACCAAACTGAGCAGGCATGACCTGTCCTTGACAAAATTGAACTGGGTTAAGTCCAGTGTTTGAAGGTTTCCTGTTTTTATTTATCACGCCTATGATTATTCTTTCAATGGCCTTGCATATAAGACTAATCAAACTTATGGGTCTGTAATTTCCCAAGTATGTTGATGGTCCCCCTTTTTACAGAGGAATGATTGTTGCTGTCCTCCACTCCACAGGGACAAAGTCAGTCTGTAGGCTATGGTTAAGTAGTGATCCTAGTGAACCTGATAAGTCACGTTTCAAGTTATTTAAGAGGTATCCTGGCATGTTGTCAAGACCCATCAAAGCAATGTTTTTAACTTTAGATAGCTGTTAGTGACCTGCTCTTTGGTGATAAACTGGTAGAGGAATGGCGGAGGATATTTCTTGGCGGGGGGGGGGTGAAAGGGAGGTGAAATCTGAGATGATTGTATCAGCCAAGCCAGCAGATTTACCATATCTCTGGGTGAGTATAAGTGATGCTGTTTACAACTAATTCTGTACATTGTTGGGTGTTGCTCTAAACAATTGCTTTTGAAGACTTCAGTAGTCCCTTGATTTAATTGTTTTGACTAATGAGGGAGTTTTTTTCTCTGTTGTGCACATTATCTCTTACTTCTATACAGGATTTTATACAGGATTTTCTTTATTTTGTTGTACAACCTATTTATACCAGATGTCCCCATGGTGGCTTACTTTTGCGATTTGTCCTAGGGCTATTATGGTTTTGTACTACCTTTTCTATGTAGTTGTTTATATGGTCATACAGGGCTTTTGTGTACACATTTGCATAGGCTTCTGTGCTTCTTGGGTTTGGAGGAGCTTGGAAATTAGCTATGCCATCACTTAATAGGAGTTAGTTTGCCTTAGAAAACTTCTTAAAAGTTATGGGGTTAGGTGGGAGACCTAGTTTTATATTTATTTCAAGGGAGACCGCTTTGTGATTTGATCTAACCAGTGAGGACATCATGGGGGTGTGCAACACTCCCCCATATTTGTGAGTATCAGGTCTAGGATATTTGCACCCTTTGTGGGAGTGCAGGCTAGCTGCTGTAGGGCATTTGAATTGACAAAGTCTTGAAATCTTTGAGCCTGCTTGATAGTGGTCATGTATGCTTTTCAGTTAATGGAGGAGTAATTGAAATCACCTGTGAGTATGGTATTGGGCTCAATCATAAGTGATCCTAGTAAATACAGGTATGATGTATGGATTTTCTGGTTCATGGTGGGGAACCTGTACCTAACAATGATATGGAAAGGGATTTTTCATGTGGTTAGCTTGATATGGAGTAGCTGAAGCATGTCATATTGTTTGATCAGTACTTCAGGTGTTCTTATCCTTTATGTAGATGAATACCTTTTGCCTTTTCATGTGCAGTGGGCAATTAGAATGTGTGAAAACCATTATAGCTTTGCACTGCCGGGGCTCTTTCAGTGGTGTTGAAACATATTTCAGTAAATGCACAGATGTCAGCATTCTCCAGAGTCAGGAGTGATTCCAGAGAGTGTAGTTTCTTGTTGAGACTCCTAGCATTGAGCAGTATTACCTTTAGCTTATCCTGAGTAGATCTTGCTATGTCAAAAGGTTTGTTTGGCAGTGCTGAAAAAAAAAGCACTATAGGGCTGGATAATGTTTTAGCCATTATTTGAAAGCATACTGGTGACAGGTGAAGACCATCTCTGGCAAAGCAGCATGGCCTGTCAGTCATGTTTTCCCAGGCTGACAAATATTGGCTGCCTTTAGAATGACACCAGTAGCTAAGCCAATTATTAAAGTCAATCATTTTCTGCTAGTATTGTGACATCATCCTTGGAGACAGTAGAATGCTGCTCAATGCTAAGCTCATACCTGCCTGTGACGCATATTCTGAGAGCTCAATTATGTGTCTCTTCATATAGTCCAGAGAGGTACATCTCAGGTCATTTAAGCCCACGTGGACTATATCAGAGTCATGCTGGTACTTGGGGTTTAGTGTCCTTAGTGCTTGCTTGGTCTGGTGAATCCTAGCCTCTGACAGGCAACTAACTGTAACCTTCTCCTTATCCAGCCTTGTGAGAGGAACATCAGTGTATCGCACAATGGAGTCTCTTATGACCAAAATATTGGGTTGTGTGGTACTACTACTACACCTTATGGATTTTGTAAAAACAAAATTAAAGTCATCCCTCTTGATAATACAACCATTGAAGTCATTTCTCATAACAAATTATTAGGGAAGACAATTGATAATCATTTTAAATTCGACCGCCATATACAAAATTGCATAAGAAAAAAATCAGCAAAAACTAGGGATGCTTTACAGAGACAAAAACTTTCTCACTGATGCAACAACATTTGCAGGAAATACCCCTGTCAGAAGTCTACCATTGTATAGCATTAAATAGCCTAAATTGGTTAGAACTACAGCATCAACTAACATATACACAGCTTGTTACCACCTACAAAATTATCCAGAATCCATCTGGTTCTCTAGCACTAAATAACATTCTATACAAGTACATCCTTAGTCTGTCATTACGATCCAATGACCAAAAACTCCTGTCTGCCCACAAACCTATCAGATCTGATGGGCATTGCCTGTACTTGTACCATGTTACTAAGGCCTGGAACTCCTTATCTCTATCCATCAGGTCAATGCCCTCCCTCCTATCCTTCAAAACCATTCTGAAAGACTTTTCAACCAAAAGCTGGCTCTGTTCTTGTTCAATACCAGGATAAACTGTATCCCTAAAATGTGAACAAATAAATATTCGCACCTTACATCTCCTTACTTCTATCAATTTCTCTCTCTTGGCTTTCTCTCTAAATACACCATCAGCATGCTTTTATCTCATTTTGTATTGCAATTCCTGTTTGTATTATGCTAACTTACCTTTAATATATCAGCAAACTGGCTAAAATTTCTCTGACTATTAAATCATTGGCATGTAATTTGTATCTGTTCTTAACCAGTGTTTTCATATTATGTCCAAATTGGTATAATTAAACTGTATTGATTTTTTTTGTATTATTTTAAAGACTGTAAAATTGTTGTTCTTAAAATGTTTTTTAATAATTTGGAGCTTTTCTCCCCAGGTCTCTGCAGAAAATGGACTCCAATCCATTTGCACTTTTCCCAGAAATCAAATGTCACTATATAAATAAATAAATAATAATAATAATAATAATAATAATAATAATAATATATATATATATATATATATATATATATATATATATATATGTTGTTGTGTCTTTCGGCTTTTCCCGGTTAGGGGTCGCCACAGCGGAACTCCGGTCCACTAATGATTGGTAGTTGATTTTTACGTGCCGAGTTACCAGCCCTGATGCACAACCTTCAACGAAGGTACACCCATTCATGCATGTCTCCACGCAGAAGACGCTCTAGCTGAGAATCGAACTGGACAGCGTCTTACTGTGAGGAGACAACGCTACCACAGCACCACCACCGCGGGTATATATATATATATATATATATATATATATATATATATATATATATATATATGGTTCTCATTCAGAAGCCTGAAACATCATAAGCCTGAAAATCAAAATCCTGAAACCAAAAGCCTGAAAATTCAGAATCCTGAAAACTCAAAATCCTGAAAGCCCAAAATCCTGAAAGCCCAAAATCCTGAAACTCAAAATCCTGAAAACACAAATAATGCTAATATGTCACTATAAAGACACTAATATCTACCAACTGACCCTGACCCTAACCCTAACCCTAAGGTCCGTCACTATTGCACACTCACCTGACCCACGCCCTAACCCTAACTCACTTAAACCTCCCCTAACCCCAATATTTGTCACTATTGCATACATGCCTAACCTGCGCCCTAACCCTAACTCACTTAAACCGCCCCTAACCCTAACATAAAACCAACCGCACACTTACCTGACCCCAACGCATGACCTAACACCACAGGGCTAACAATAGCAAAGCCACAATGACATCAGTATGTCTATTTTGTGTTTTCAGGATTTTGAGTTTCAGGATTTTGGGCTTTCAGGATTTTGGGCTTTCAGGATTTTGAGTTTTCAGGATTCTGAATTTTCAGGCTTTTGGTTTCAGGATTTTGATTTTCAGGCTTATGATGTTTCAGGCTTCTGAATGGGAACCATATATATATATATATATATATATGTGTGTGTGTACATATACACCTGGTAAGACCCAATGTAGGGTAATGTGTGCCATTCTGGAAACCTCATTATATAGTGAGACAGACAAGAAAAAAAAAGCAGTTTGGGGAAAAGCAACACAACTGTACATAATCTGCATCAGAATTCATGTAAAGAGAGACTAAAATAGCTTCACTTGTGAAATCTTGAGGTTATTTGGTAAATGGGGGGGGGGCATTTAAAAATTTTTAAGTACCTTAAATAGATCCATAATGTCCAGATAAAGTATTATCTTTTAAAAAATAAATATACCCAGACATATGGATGCACAGCCATACCAGTGGAAGAAGACTGAAGTCTGTTGTGTGTGCCAGTATGTTGCAGCTAACAGTGTACACAAACCCATTCCCAGCCCACCTTCCTTTTCTTTTTTATGTATCCCAAGTTCACTTGAATCCTACATTTATCTTGTTTCCCATTACATTTTCAAGCAGCTAATTCTTCTTTTCTACCACTGTTAGTTTGAAGTAGAACTTCTTCATGTTTTAATCTTGCTCATTCTGATATGTCAGCCATAACTACTCTTTCCTTTCCTGTCTCTTCTTTTAAAGGGCGCCCGATCTATGGTTTTTCATCATTCTTTATACCTGTACCTTATACCCCTTCCCCCTATTTTCCTCCAAAGTATACATCTCCAGGTCTAAAAATATGTTCCCATATTTAACTTCTTTCTCTGATCATTTTATTTACCTTCTTTCACAGCCCTTCCATTGATCTTTTATTTTCTGCATGGCATCCAGAACGGCAAACAGTAATCTAGAAATGGTTGTGCTAAGACACTGCACGGTAACAGTATTACCTGCAACCCACCATTTTTCTTGCTCTAGACACTGTATTATCACTCTGATCTCGATGGTTTATCCTTGCAGTGATTAATATCCAGAAACAGCAGTGTGTCAGTGCACAACAGGTAAAACACTTGCTTTTGCTGCAGAAGGTTGTAGATTCTAATCCCATATAAGGTAGATTGATTGCTGATACTATAGTGCAGCATAAGGGGAGGTGCTGCACTCAAGTGTGTTGTCCTTTGTATGATAAGTTAAACTGAGATCACCTCTGTCTCACTTGGTGAATATAAAAGATCCAAGTGGCACTTATCAAAAAGAATAGGTTTTTTTACTGATATATACATTACATATTATTTACATATTTACATTTATTTATAAAACTCCATACATTATAAACTTTAATTTAAGCATTCCCCCACTCTTTTATCCACAACCAAAACATTATTTTCTCATCTTTGTCAAAGTTGATTTTCCATTGTATTTGATTTCATTTAGTCTCTTGTTCCATATAGTCCATTAAACATAAAATATTACTCTGTCCATTTTCTTCACTTCTTCCTGTTTTTTTGCACCATAATAACCAAATTCTAGTATGCCCATATTTATTTGCTCATATTTTAATAAACTTTTCACCCTATTATGTTTACATATTTCTTTCCACAAATTAACTCTTTCACATTTCAAAAATACACTCAGTAATCTCAAACTCTCCACATTTATTACACATTCTGTCTTGCTTTTTCTTGTATGGCATATTTACCTTAACTGGCAGTTTTCTAATAGACAATCTCCATAAAAAAATCATTATATTCTTTAATCTTTTTTAGTTATTATATCTCATCATTATGGCTGTTTCATATCTATTTCTAAATATTTCCATGGATCAGTACAATGAAATGCTTTTATAATATTTAAGTACCATTCCTTTCTATTTTTCACATATACTCTTTTTTATTTTCCATAACGCAATTTTGTTTTGGTACTCTTTATTCCTTCATTCTCAGTGCTTTTACTTCGTTTTAACTTTCATTCCTTCTCACAGTTCTTTGCATTTATAATATAGTATAATTTCTATTAAGTTTTTATATTCCTTCATAATTCCTTTTAATACCTTATATACAATTAAAGATGCTGCATGTACTATTGGGTTTATTAAACCCAAGCCTCCTTGCTCTTCTTTCATATATAGAATCCTCCTCTTGACTGGATTCTGTCTAGAGCCCCATATAAAAGAACATATAATCATCATTAGTTCCTTTTCATACTTAATAGGAATCATATAGGTGTTAGCAACATAAGCAATTTTTCCTATTACTATGGTGTTCAACAAGCGTGCTTTTTTCTATATAAAAATCTATATGATTTCCAAAAAATAGTCATATCCTTTACTTCTTTGCGTACATTATTCCATTGTTGTTGTTGTCTGTATTCATTCCTTCCAAATATTATTCCTAATATATCTATATATTTTTCATTGAAGTCAATACTTCCTATTATACCTTCAAAACCAAATCCTTTACATTTGTCTTTATTTACACTCAAAACATTTTTTTCGTTTATACTTAATTTTTCATTTATTTCTTCCATCCATACTTTATTTTTAACAATTAGTACAATATCATCCACATAATTATACATTATTGTCATTCGTACTTCCTTCATCATTTTGTATCCAATGCCACTTGACATTTTATTAATTTCCTTCACTATTACATTCATAACTAATGAGAAAATTACACTACTAGCTGGGCATCCCTGCTTTATTCCACATTTTGTTTGTATTTGCTCCCCAATCCAGCCATTTATATTTAGTTCCACATAGTTCCTTTCATAAACTGATTTTATTACTTGTAGTATTTTTGCTTACATTATATGCCTGCAACATTCCCCATAATGATTTATATTGAATATTATCATAGGCTTTGCTTATATCCCCTATCATAATCTTTGCTTCTACATTTTTATTTATGATATCATCAATTATTTCTCTTATTATCCATAATAGACTAGACTAGATTAGTACTAGGCTAACTGCTCTTTTGGGCCACTTGAAGCTTAGCCAGTTACCCCATGTGAGAATCAAACCCTGCACCTAGTAGCTTTAAGGTAAGCACTTTAACCATTATGTCATCCTCCCACCTCCTGACTTCCTTTTCCTTTTCTTCCGAATACATTTTGGTTATATATTCTATCCATTTTTTGTAACTTTTTTGTTATTATTTTCATGAAAATGTTATAATCCGTATTAGTCAATGTTATAAGTCTCCAGTTTTTCATCTTCTCTTTATTTCCTTTATTAAATATAAATTGTATAACTCCTGTACAGATTTCTTTCTCTTTAATTCCAGTTCCTAACCATTCATTCATAACTTCTATAAAAATTATTTGCCATTCCTTCATTTTTATATATACCATATTCAATTCCATCCAGTCCTGTCGCAGAGTTCATGTTAAAATCTTTTAGAATTTAATTCAATTCTTTCATAGTTATTTTTTGTTCTGAATACTCATTATCTTCGTTATTTAATTTTTCACCTTTATAAATTTGTTCTATGTTTTCTTCTCATTTAACAAATAATTACAATACATATTATTTAACTATTTTGTCTATTCCTTCTTGCTGTCTTATTTGCTTACCTTCCTTATTCCTTAATTTTCTAATTATTTTCCTTCTTTTATGATTTTACTCAAATATGGTGCTACATCTTTCTTTCCTTGTAAACAATATTTTTTTTGTTTATATAACAAGTTGTTAATTTTAATTTAATTCATTTATATATTTGTTTTTCTTTTTCATAAAAAGGAATTTTTCTCCTTTAATACATCTCTCAATGTTTCTTAACTTAATATCTTATATCTCTCTTTTTCTTTTCTTCTTTTCTTCCTTATACATTCTAAAGACATTTTTTATATTTCTTTTTAAAATTAAGCCACCAAGCAGTGCAATTCTCATAAAACTCTCTTATATTCATATTATTTCTCCATATTTCCATAAGTTATTTTTTCTCTCTTCTAAATCTAATTCCTTTTCATTAATTCTCTTTATTCCTTTTCCTATTCTTTAACCCATATAGCCAAATGATCTAAAAATACAACATACTTAATTCCTTTTTAACTTTTAAACTATCAGCTATTAAAATAATCAATTTCTGACCTAATGTCATTCCTTTTTGTAGGTCCAATGGTTATTCTCCCATACACTTAACTTTCCACATCTCATAATTTCTTTAATCATTTTAACATCACATTTGCTCTTTTTTTTTCTTAAATTACAATTAAAATCACCCACCACCCATGTCCATATTTATACAAACATATTCAACAATATTTTTGAACATCATTTCTCTCTCTCATTTTTGTTACATATGCATATATAGATATTATTCTATACACATATTTTTTCCATCTCAAGTCAATTGCAATAATTCATCCTAGTTCCACTATTGTTACATCTAATATTTTACTGCTTTCTTGACATAATATACACATGTCCGAGCACGTTTCTTTCCCCATGTTCCAAACTACCCCACCATTCCAAAGTTTTTCAGCTTGTGTCTCTTCCTCTGTTAATAATCTGATATCTTTTAAAACAATAATATGTGCATCTACTGCAGCGCACCATACATACCTAGCAACATCTTAGTGCAAGAAATCTGGACAAAGCCCAACATAATGGGGGGACAAAGGCCCCAAAATAGGGACACATTTTAAATTTTGCTCTTATAGAATAACAGAATTTGTGTTAGCATGCATTTTCTAAAGGATATGAAGTCTGAAACTCAAATGCATGTCATTATTTACTGACTTTAATCCTTAGATTATCCCACTAATTTGTCAACAAAATTTTATGAGGAACAGACCAAAAATATGAGGCAAAAATCTGGATATCCTGAGAAAATCTGTACAGTAGAGAAGTATGCATCATTGTAATATACCTATTCTTCTCTTAAGATTTTTCATACTGTTTACATTTAAAGCGAATATTTTCAGCTTTTAAGAACAGTTAGTATAACAAAATGTTTATCCCTTTCCTTTCTTATTTTCTCTAAGCATTATATTTTTAAATTTTCTTCTCCTTTCTTTAACTGCTTTTCCTATCAAATTATTTTTATTTCTTACTGTACGCCAGTCAGCTTCCTGTTACTTCTCTCCTCTGATTCTTTTTCCTTGTTACTTTTCTCACCTTCATGTATAGCCGCCTTATTAGTCACATCTTTTTTGTACATTTTCTTGTATAACACATTATTTTATCTCTTTCTCCTGTATAACTTCATTTTCATTTTCTTGCACATTCGTTTCATATTCTAGCCATGAATGGTCAATATTGCCACATTTTTTGCACTTTAAATCACATTTTTGCATTATGCATTATAGTTTCATAGTTTCATAGTATAGTACTAGGCTATCTGCCCTGGGGCATTTGTAAGCCTAGCCATAGTGATGTGGCTTTTGCCACCCCATGAAATGGTACAAAAAATGTACAGAATAAATTTAGAATACTGTGCCTCTGTCTAGTAGTGGCACAATGAAGGTCCCCTTATATAATAGAATTAGTTTACTGTGCCCCTGTCTAGCAGTGACACAGATGTGACCCCTGGGGTAAACTTACGATCTCCCATCCACTCATCAAGATTTCTCTTGAAGAGAGTCAGTGAGGGGCTCTGCCTAATATGAACTGGGATCTTGTTCCAAAGCATGGGAAGCCTCTGGGTTATGAATCTATCCCTCCAGCATGTCCTATTCATACTTGTGCTGAGGTTTAAGTCTTTAGCTCTCATGGTCCTGATGGATTTGGATTTGTTGAGGTGGAGCATGTCCATCAGATCCTGATTGGACATGGCCTTGTACGTCAGGCAGAGATCACCTCTGAGCAGGCGGTATGCTACTGAATAGAGCTGAAGTTTCTTTAGTCTGGCAGAATAAGACATATGTTGGAGACCCTTGATCCTCTTGGTGAGGTACTTTTGTGGTCTCTCCAGCTGTTGCAAATGCCGGGTGAGGTACATACCAAATGGGGCATTGTACTCAATCATGGGTCTGATGAGGGAGGAGTATAGGGGTACAATGACATCCTTGGATCTGGATGTGAATCCCTTCATGATGAGGTGTGCAAGGTAGAATGTTTTTCTAACCCCTTTGGCAACGTGGGTGTCAAATGAGAGGTCGCTGTCGACTTGGGTCCCTAGATCTCTGATTACTTTTTCCATACTCAGTGGGTTGCTGTCTATGTGATAATTTGTGGGTACTTTGTTTTTCCCAAAGGGGATGACTATACATTTTTTGGCATTTAGTTTAAGGCCGTGACTCCGGCACTAGTTGTCCATTTCTGTGAGGCCTTTTTGTAGGATATACGTGTCTGCTGGTGTATCGACTATGGCACCTAGTTTGCAGTCATCTGTGAACTTTGTCAGCCACAGCCCTCCCATGTTTGCTTTAACATCTGAGAAATAAATGCCGAACAAGAGGGGTCCCAGGACAGATCCCTGTGGGACACCACTTGTGACTGGCTTTGAGTCTGACATTGCTCCAGTGATTTTAACTTTATGGGTTCTGTCCTTTAGCCAGTTTGCAACCCATCTAGTGACATAAGGGTTTACGTTTAAGCTGTTGAGCTTATCTATGATGTCTGAGTAGGGTATTGTGTCGAAGGCCTTAGCCAAGTCCAGGTAGGCTGTATGGACTGCTTTGCCCTCATCAATGGCTCTAGTGACTGTTTCGAAAAAGTCAACCAGGTTCAAAAGGCAGGATCTGCCCTTTACAAAGCCAAACTGGGTGGGGTCAAATGTCTGTAGGTCCCCTATGTCTCTGTTTATGAGTTCCATAATGATTCTTTCCATAGCTTTGCAGACCAGGCTGGTTAAGCTTATGGGGCGGTAGTTTCCAGGGTCTGTAGAGGCACCCCCTTTGTGGAGTGGGACCACTGTTGCTGTACGCCAGTGTTCAGGTACATATCCCGAAGTAAGGCTAAGGTTAAATAGCATTTTTATGTGTGGGTTTAGCTCCTCTTGGAGTTCACGTAACACGCAACCCGGGATACCGTCAGGTCCCATTGATGCTGTGTTTTTAGCTTTGTTTAGGGTGGTTCTCACTTGGACATCTGAGATGACAGGGAGATTACATTCAGCTGGGATAAGTATTTCTTCTTTTGGGGGTGATGGAGGGGAGAAATTTGCACTGAACCTGTCAGCCAGAATGTTGGCAATATCTGTGGGTTCAGTGTATTTTTTGTTGTTGTGAACCAACTCTGAGCATATCTGAGGGTTTCCACCCAGGTTTCTAACATAGCTGAAGTAGGCTTTGTGGTTCTCTTTAGTGTCCTTAGCGATTTTTCTCTCAAAGTTGGCCTTGGATGTTTTTATGAGAGAACGTAGTTTTCTGCTAATGTTGATCAGAGATGTCTTCCCTTCATGGGATTTTGCTCTGACGTGCAGTAGCTTCCTTCTTTTGTTATACAATTTGTTAATGGCTGAGGTCCACCAGACAGGACGCTTGCCTTTGGTTGAGAGGGACTTGGATTTATTTGGGATTGCATGATCCATGCATTTTTGGAGATGTCCATAGAAAGCATTTGTGAAGGATTCTGCATTGTGGGATGTGATATCCACTGGCACAGTGGGCTTAAAGGATACCATCTCAGTCTTAAGTAGAGTGAAGTCTGCTTTTGAGAAGTTTTTCACTGTGGTCTTTTGTGCTGGGGGTGGAGGTGGGATATGTATATCCAGGGTGATTAGTTTGTGGTCAGATCTCACTAGTGAGGGGTATACTTCCGGTGTGGAGCATTTTGTCCCCATGTTTGTGATGATCAGGTCTAGTATATTATCTCCCCTAGTGGGAGAGATGACTAGTTGTTCCAGTGCATTTGAATTTATGAATTCCTGGAACCTTTGGGCTAGGGTATTAGGGCTAGAATAATGTACCCAATCTATGTTTGGGTAGTTGAAGTCTCCCAGTATGATGGTATTTTGTGATACATTCATATCCTCCAATGTCTTCAGGAAGGCTGAGTGGGGTTCTTGAGATTGGGAGGGTGGTCTGTAACATGCTACCAGTTGTATAGCAGTTTTGCCTATGGTTAGTTGCACCTGTATGGTCTCTGATGCTTCATGTGTTGCTACTAACCTGGAGGTGTGGGTGTCCTTGATGAATATGGACACTCCCCCTCCCTTTGTGGTTTGGCCCGCGTTTTGGGGCCGAAAAGTGTGATACGAGGTATAGCCTGGTAGCGCTGGGGTGCTCTCAGGAGCCTTGAACCAGGTTTCAGTTACTGCACAGACATCGATGTTCTCCATGCTGAGGAGTGCATCAAGTGCCTGCATCTTGAGATTTAGACTTCTGGCGTTGAGCAGCATTACCCTTAGTTTTTTTCCATTTTTGTTTTCTAAGGAGGTGGGTTTGTCTTTTGAGCCTTGCCTAAAAAAGTCACTATGGGGGTGGCAAGAGCCTTAGCCAATATCCGGAAGCCCAGTGGTGACAGGTGTAAGCCATCCCTTGCGAAGCAGCGTGGCTTGTCCAACATGTCATCCCAGGCAGACAGACATTGGCTCCCCTTAGAATGACACCAGTACTTGAGCCAATTATTAAAGCTGATCATCTTGTCTTTGTATTGTGGTATCATTCTTGGTGAGGGCAAGATGCTGCTCAGGGTCAGGGTCATACCAGCCTGGGCTACATAATCAGAGAGCTCCTCTATGTCTCTTTTCATGTAGTCCAGGGAGGTATGTCTCAGGTCATTCACACCAGCATGGACAATGACGGAGTCATATTTGTACTTGCTTTGGAGTGACTTGAGTGCGTGTGTTATGTGGCGGATCTTAGCTCCTGATAGACAGCACACAGTCACCCTCTCCTTGTTCAGCCTGGTCAGCGGGACATCAGTGTCTCTGACTATAGAGTCACCTATTACTAGTGTATCAGGCATGATGTTTGGCCTTAAGGGCTGTGATTGGTTGACACACTGATTTATTGAAGTATGTGTTGCATGTGTTTTGTTTTGAGGTGGTGGATTTTTGGATGTCTGCTTTGGGAGCCTCTGTTGTTTTGGTAAGTTTTTTTATTAGAGCCTCCGAGTATGTCTTTGTGTTTTTATGTGGTTGGTTTGCAGTTGTGGTAGGTCTATGTGGGACTGGGATTGTTGTGTGTGTGGTTACCAACTCCTCCTGTCTGGTCATGCCAGCCCTGAGTTGAGAGAGTTCAGCCTCCAGTTTGGCTATATAGTTGCATCTCTCACATGTATTTGTGTTTGTTGGGAGGAGGAGAGGGTTGTCTGTATACATGAGACAATTGTAGCATTGTCTCAAGATACCCAGATTGACCAGCTGAACTGGAGAGGATGCCAGTAATCTACCACTCGACATGCTAGAACAGTATAAGGGAGTGCTGTATCTTTAAGGGAAGTGGATATTCACAGGGGTGGTAAGTAGATGTAGTGCTTTACTTAGTATGAGAGTGCTTACTTAGTAGAGATGTATTGAGAACAAGTGCTAGGCTTATAATATAGTGAGTAGTCTGATTTTACTAAGAGTAGAGCTTCCTTAAGGGAAAATTTGAAGAGCAGACCTGGCGGAGCCAGAAGAAGTTTAACCTTGTTTAACCGCTATGCGCACAACCGCGCAAAGCCATGCAAACGCGGATTTTAAACAGTGAACTACAAAAGAGCTAGAAATGGTCCAAAACAACCAATTACTACAGCTTCTTGTGCTGAGGTCACTTCCTACAGGGACAGGTAGGCTGCTCAAGGCTCCCCACTCCCACTGGTGAGCAAAGAAACTTCCTTCTATCCAAGTAAGGTAATGGACAACACAGGAACTACACCACAGCCCAGAATACAGCAATGCCTGTAAACTGATTTAAACTAGTCGAGGAGAGGCGGGAAAACAAGGATTATTTTTTTGGTTTTTTGATAGAAACACACAGAAAATGCAGAAACAGTGATAAATCAGTTACACAGGCTAGCACACTTTAGTGGGCAGCCTCAACAGTTAAATTAAACCAACAAACAAACAAACTTTCGATCAAATTCGACTAAAATGTAACTTTAAGTGCAGATTTTAAAATAATGCAGCAAACAGTTAAAAAACAGTTCAAGCTAGTTCAGGGTAAGCTACAAAAGCTATTCCAAGTGAAAAAAAAGCAAAGATACTTAAATCCAGAAAGTAATCACTTTTCTGAGTTCCCTGTAGCTAGGACCACTCTGCAGGACCACGAGGAGCTTGTCTGAGCAGTATAGCCAGAAAAAAACGCCCAGAGGCAGATTTTAAACAGTGAACTACAAAAGAGCTAGAAATGGTCCAAAACAACCAATTACTACAGCTTCTTGTGCTGAGGTCACTTCCTACAGGGACAGGTAGGCTGCTCAAGGCTCCCCACTCCCACTGGTGAGCAAAGAAACTTCCTTCTATCCAAGTAAGGTAATGGACACACAGGAACTACACCACAGCCCAGAATACAGCAATGCCTGTAAACTGGTCTAAACTAGTCGAAGAGAGGCGGGAAAACAAGGATTATTTTTTTGTTTTTTTGTTGATAGAAACACACAGAAAATGCAGAAACAGTGATAAATCAGTTACACAGGCTAGCACACTTTAGTGGGCAGCCTCAACAGTTAAATTAAACAAACAAACAAACAAACTTTCGATCAAATTCGACTAAAATGTAACTTTAAGTGCAGATTTTAAAATAATGCAGCAAACAGTTAAAAAACAGTTCAAGCTAGTTCAGGGTAAGCTACAGAAGCTATTCCAAGTGAAAAAAAGCAAAGATACTTAAATCCAGAAAGTAGTCGCTTTTCTTAGTTCCCTGTAGCTAGGACAACTCTGCAGGGCCACGAGGAGCTTGTCTGAGCAGTATAGCCAGAAAAAAACTCCCAGAGGTGGATTTTAAACAGTGAACTACAAAAGAGCTAGAAATGGTCCAAAACAACCAATTACTACAGCTTCTTGCGCTATGGTCACTTCCTACAGGGACAGGTAGGCTGCTCAAGGCTCCCCACTCCCACTGGTGAGCAAAGAAACTTCCTTCTATCCAAGTAAGGTAATGGACAACACAGGAACTACACCACAGCCCAGAATACAGCAATGCTTGTAAACTGGTCTAAACTAGCCGAGGAGAGGCGGGAAAACAAGGATTATTTTTTTGTTTTTTTGATAGAAACACACAGAAAATGCAGAAACAGTGATAAATCAGTTACACAGGCTAGCACACTTTAGTGGGCAGCCTCAACAGTTAAATTAAACAAACAAACAAACTTTCAATCAAATTCGACTAAAATGTAACTTTAAGTGTAGATTTTAAAATAATGCAGCAAACAGTTAAAAACAGTTCAAGCTAGTTCAGGGTAAGCTACAGAAGCTATTCCAAGTGAAAAAAAAGCAAAGATACTTAAATCCAGAAAGTAGTCACTTTTCTGAGTTCCCTGTAGCTAGGACCACTCTGCAGGACCACGAGGAGCTTGTCTGAGCAGTATAGCCAGAAAAAAATGCCCAGAGGCGGATTTTAAACAGTGAACTACAAAAGAGCTAGAAATGGTCCAAAACAACCAATTACTACAGCTTCTTGTGCTGAGGTCACTTCCTACAGGAACAGGTAGGCTGCTCAAGGCTCCCCACTCCCACTGGTGAGCAAAGAAACTTCCTCCTATCCAAGTAAGGTAATGGATAACACAGGAACTACACCACAGCCCAGAATACAGCAATGCCTGTAAACTGGTCTAAACTAGCTGAGGAGAGGCGGGAAAACAAGGATTATTTTTTTGTTTTTTTGTTTTTTTGATAGAAACACACAGAAAATGCAGAAACAGTGATAAATCAGTTACACAGGCTAGCACACTTTAGTGGGCAGCCTCAACAGTTAAATTAAACAAACAAACAAACTTTCAATCAAATTCGACTAAAAGGTAACTTTAAGTGTAGATTTTAAAATAATGCAGCAAACAGTTAAAAAACAGTTCAAGCTAGTTCAGGGTAAGCTACAGAAGCTATTCCAAGTGAAAAAAAGCAAAGATACTTAAATCCAGAAAGTAGTCGCTTTTCTGAGTTCCCTGTAGCTAGGACCACTCTGCAGGACCACGAGGAGCTTGTCTGAGCAGTATAGCCAGAAAAAAATGCCCAGAGGCGGATTTTAAACAGTGAACTACACAAGAGCTAGAAATGGTCCAAAACAACCAATTACTACAGCTTCTTGTGCTGAGGTCACTTCCTACAGGGACAGGTAGGCTGCTCAAGGCTCCCCCTCCCACTGGTGAGCAAAGAAACTTCCTCCTATCCAAGTAAGGTAATGGATAACACAGGAACTACACCACAGCCCAGAATACAGCAATGCCTGGAAACTGGTCTAAACTAGTCGAGGAGAGGCGGGAAAACAAGAATTATTTTTTTGTTTTTTTGTTTTTTTGATAGAAACACACAGAAAATGCAGAAACAGTGATAAATCAGTTACACAGGCTAGCACACTTTAGTGGGCAGCCTCAACAGTTAAATTAAACAAACAAACAAACTTTCGATCAAATTCGACTAAAATGTAACTTTAAGTGCAGATTTTAAAATAATGCAGCAAACAGTTAAAAAACAGTTCAAGCTAGTTCAGGGTAAGCTACAGAAGGTATTCCAAGTGAAAAAAAAAGCAAAGATACTTAAATCCAGAAAGTAGTCGCTTTTCTGATTTCCCTGTAGCTAGGACCACTCTGCAGGACCACGAGGAGCTTGTCTGAGCAATATAGCCCTATTTTAGTATAGCCCTATTATGCCCTATTTTACCACATAAATAACATATTTTTTATCACATTCATTGATTAAATGATAATTTTTCTACAAAAATAATGTCTTTGGTTGACCTCTGTATTTCACAAACCCCCTATTACCATGAACATTAATAATACTAGGGACATGCATAACAATATCATTTTCCATTTTCAGTATTACTCTACATTCCTATACCCCAGTCCACAGTCCTCTTTCATCATATATTATTTAGTGTCCATTGCTTCTTTACATATAGTTAACAAATGTTCTTTCAGTTCTTTTGCTTCAACATCAGTTCTAAACTGGATCATTGTTCTTTTTGTTGTTGTTGTTGTATGTCTGTAAAAAGCTTGCATCATATATTCTGAACATGGATAAATATGTTACCAATCTAACATTAAAAGCTATGCCCATGTTTGTCTTTTTCTGTTTAGTACAACATAAACACTCATAGCACCCAATATCAGTTGCAGACCATACCTTCACTGTAGAAACCACTAAATGTAGACATAAATAGCTTTATTTACTGTCAATTATTACCTTATTTTGAAGCCAAGAGGAGGTCCACATTCAACAAGTAAGTATTTACTCATAGACTAAGACCCTGTGATGGATAGTTGTAGATTTTATCTTGTGAACAGCATGCAAAAATAAATTAAAAACAATGTCCAGCTAAAAGGATACTTACAGGGCCATTCTTAGAGCAATTGGACCTACTCAGCCCAATAGAATCCTGCTCCTTCATGGGACCCACACTAGACTAAATGTAAAAATTATTGACTGGGAGACTAGGTGGAGCATGCAAAATGTGTTTTTTTTTTTTGTTAACTTGGAGTAGTACAAGAGTGAAAGTCATGAGTTAGCTAGAAATGATCTTAGTGCCATTTTAAAGGTTTGGAGGTTATCCATTGACCTAAGTATAGTAGGGAATGAGTTCCAGTTCTTAGCTCCTGAATTAGAATACAGGGCATTTCCAGCATATTTTTGAGTTTTGTTGATAGAGGAGTTTTTATTATTATTATTATTATTATTATTATTATTATTATTACTATTATTATCATTATTAGATCAAAAAGATCTGTTGGGGTAATAGCAATGGAGGGTAGAGCTGACATCAGGGCAAGCTAAAGGTATATGTATTATTATTATGGTTAATGACTAGCTGGGTACATGCCAGGTGGTGGATTAGTTTAAGCTAGTTTAGTATTTTGAGTACAGAACAGCTATAGGTTTGATAGGTTTTGTTAGCTGCAAATTATGTTATTTTATTATAGTATTCTCTTTTCTTCATTAATGAAGTCTATAGATTGGTGAGGACTGGTGCACCTTATAGATGAGAAAGTAATAGGTAGTTGGTAGTAAGAGTTGTTTTTGTTGAATTAGTAAGGAAGTGTTTTGATCTATATAGAATTCCTAGCTTCCTACTTTCCCCAACTGCTAGAGCTTCAAATGTCTTTAAAATAAAAAAAAAGTCAGTCTGAAACTGCATCTTGTAACCCTTTTACAAAACACTGTACATTGAAGTTACTGCAACATTTGAATACATCACCCTCAATTAACACTGCATTTTTATTTGAGGAAACTTTGTCTAAAATGGAATAGTCACTTCTAGGAAAGGAACAGACAGACATGGACAGTGATGGCACCCTCTGTATCAATATCACAGGTTAACTACAAGAGTCGTACTGAATTTCTTCTTATCAGCAGAGAAGGGATGTAAAACTTGGCAAAGAACTGTACTCTAGAACTACTTCCTCTTGCTAATCAACACCTTGCAGAGGATCTACTCCTGACAGCCTAACCTCAAATGATAGAACTTTACCCTTGGTCATAATCTATTAAATGAGAGAAATCTTTTGCTTGCACCTCATGAAATTCAAAAAGTTTGGAGAGTTGCACCATATTAGAAAACACCTTCTTCCTTTTTCTTCCATTTCCATGACTATAATATTCAGTGTTTTCCAAAATAAGATCCCTGTCTACATGAAAATGTTCCTGATTTTGGTAATAACCTTATTTGAATATGGCTGTTTTTTTAACCTGGGGCTTCTCCTGGTTATAGCCTTGTACACAGCAGACTAAAAGTTGCAGTAAGCCTCATGGCATCTACAATAACAAATATGTGAGAATAATTAGAAGTCATAGCCAATGTATACAGAACTTTAATTGCTTTCTTATCCAATGACAAATTCAGTATAGAATCCGCTTGTATAAATACATCACTCTGATACTTGACTTCATATAGTAAGACATTTGAGCTTTAAACCCCCAAACAAATTACACAGAAGATATTTTTAGGTAATACGTCAAATATATTCATGTTTTCATGTACAGGAAAAGTCATAACAAATACACTTTTGGTAATATGAATATATATTTTACGTGTGTGTGTTTTATATATATATATATATATATATATATATATATATATATATATATAGGTGCAAACTACTGGATTGAACAAACAGTGTGGCAAACACCCAATAGATCGACATCTTAATGTCAAAGTCATCAATACTGAGCTCTGGGGATTACCCCTGAGCAGACTAAACCAACGGCTAGTGTTTTTGCAGGGGCGGGCAAACCCCCCTGCTAATTATATATACTGACTCCAAGGTCACAAGGTCCCCAAGGAAAGGGAATATTCCCCTACACAGGGGTTGTCAATATTTCATACCTGTCAACCATCTGTCTGTGTCGATCAAATGATGTTAACCAGGCAGGTGTTGGCACACTGCAATTCATTTGGCTGTCCTACACCCATATATATATATATATATATATATATATATATATATATATATATGTACACACACACACACACACACACACACACACACACACACACACACACACACATGCAGGCATTCTCACACAAACACACACACACACACACACACACACACACACACACACACACACTCACACATATATTTTTTATATATATGTACTATATGTGTGTCTTAATGTAAATAATAATAATAATAGCACCAATTTGCTAACTAGGTAGGCCCTCTGGACAGACAGTCCTTTTTCAGGGGCAACCCAGGAGCAATGTGCGGTTAAAAGACTTGCTCAAGGTCACACAGTAGGCAAATGAGGGCTAAGGGAATTAAATTCTGTACCACAGGAGCTACAGTTCACAGCTTTTACCTTCTGGGCCAACTGCAAGACAAGAGATAGATAGATAGATAGATAGATAGATAGATAGATAGATAGATAGATAGATAGATAGATAATATTCAGTCTTTCAGCTACAATGTCCTCCTTCTCCAGATCTGAAATAACATTATAAGAGCAAGGAAGTAATTATTTCAGCTTATAAATTCCTCCAGACCCATAAATCCCTTCTTCATGACAGCTGGGTCCTGAAAAAAAAGTATCAACAAGTTACTTCAAAGATGGCAAAAGGGAAGGGGAATTAGTAAACCTATCAAATAGGCTTTCTTTCCATCCTGCTATTGAAAATGTTCACTCAGTTTTGAGGAAGATGAATCACTTCTTTTTTAGCTGTTGTTTTTTTTTTTTTTAATCTTTGTTTATTATTTAGTTCATCCCAGAATAAATCCTAGCCAGAGCTATTGCTAGCTGGTCACAATCTGAAAACAAGAGGTTTTGATGATTTTCTTTTTCTGTTCAAATTAATGTTGTTTGATCAAGCCTCATAAACTTTGAAGTGAAAGACCTTGAGATCACACTGTCTCCATATTGTTCATTCATCTGACATTTTGAATTGTAACTTGCACTTGAGAAACATGTTTAATAGTAATTTATTAAGATAAGATATACTGAAGATAATTTTTCTTGTATATTAACTCTTTTTTTCTGTTTGCTGCTTTGATATGTTTAAAAATGGTAAAATGAAAACATTTTCATTTTCTCTACCTTAATTGGCCTACCATGTGACCTTGAGCAAATCACTCGAAAAGATAGTGCTTTGAAGCAATTAGGAATTTGGTGTAGGCTCTTTAGTGGTCTCCTAGACTGCATGCCTAGTAAATACCTATGAACATGTTCGGCACTTTAACTTCACCAGCTTTATATCTATCAGTCATAAGACTGCAATATCACAACCATATTACAATTAGTTAAAGGATTCAGATGAGTAGAAACTTAACAGTTAATGGTATCTAATAGTATATTATTAACCTGCTACCAATCATAATTTAAATCACTTATAACTATCCAGTCATAAGTATTGTTTTTTCTCAAAGGTCATATCCTTGCTAATTGTTTAACCCTATTCTTAACATACCATTTGGTTACTAAATCGCAATAACATAAAGTGACCTTTCCAATTCAAAGTCTTGACACTTATAGAATTAACTTTTTTCTTTTCAGTACAGGTTACAATGACGTCTGTACTGCGTATACTACACATGCTCTAATACTCCTTCTTCTACTGTTTTGTGATATAGTAATATCAAGGTAGACAAAATAATCACTTTGTTGTGGAGACACCAACCGAGATTTTGCAACATGGTGTATCATACTTGTTATCTGTTTGCCATATTATAAGGATATCCAATTCAGAGACTTAACTCCCTTCATTGACGTTAAGCAATATAATGTTGGGTCATTCATTACTATAATTAAATAAACAACATTACCACTGTAAGAATTTCAATTCACTCGTGCCTAGACAGTGTATCTGTGGCCATGTCTCCATTTCAAACAGCCTCCACATATCATTGTACTTTAACCGTGATGTTACTAAAGTAGGCAAAAAGGTCACAAATGTATTCTGTAATGAATGCAGTGCTGCTCAAGTCATCTTGGTTGTAGCAGCGTTTTGAATAAATTCAAACACATTCCTCTATCACAGACAAGGCTGGAGAGTGCAAACTGTTCAAGGTTGTGTTCCCCTATCAAACAGCTACTAGCAATTGTTTTCACTCAAGCAATGATGTCACTAAAGCATGGAAATAAATAAATAAATGATGAATAAAACAGTATGTTTCATGCAATGCTTGACATGTCTGACAGGACATCAATAGGATTTTGCTGACAAACTGTGCAAATGAAACAATGACTTGCTGGAATCTTTGGACAAATGTTATTATAATCTGAATAGGCAATAACAATATATCCGGGGGTTAACATCCAGTTTTCAAAAGCAGAGATAAACGTGTTGGAGTACAATTTTCATCTAGCAAAATTCTAGTTAATGTCAAATTTTTATAAATATTGTATTGCAAAATATGTCACTTACACGGGTTAATGTCAGACATTTATGATTCAACTGGCATTTCTTACATGAACTGCCCGTTGTTAAGCAAGTGGAAAATAAGAAAGCAGTAAACTGTACAGCTCCCACTTTGGGTGATAAACTGCCTTCTAAAACGTAGTATGACATTCTGCTACGCAGAGACTGCTGAGAGTATGGAAAAGAGACAAGTAACTCAGCATACAAGTTCTTTACAGTAAAACTGCTGGTGAGCTATTGTTTTACTATAAATATCTGTACCTAAAACTGGATGCTGAATGGTTAGTATATGTACTTTTAAACAATATCTTAAAATGACTGAAAACTCAGAAGTGTTTCTGTTTAATAACTGTTCAAATTATGAACGATTATTATTATTTGTAGAATACACACCAACAGCAGCCCACGGTTTCTATTTAATTGCATCAGAATAAACATTTTGGGGGGAATGGGGTGGGCTGTGTTTCAGTTCTTGAAAATTATGTCCAACAATTCCATCACTTGTATTTTAACTGCAATATACGATATGCCGATAAAACTAGAAACACACATCAACCAAGTGCTAACTGAACATGTTTCTTATTTTGGGACCGTGTAACAGAGCTGTCCACGAGCCGACTTATCCATCTTGTGGTTGGCTAAGTATTGTAAAGAAATACATTACAGATCGAAATTTATCTTACGCAAACCTTTCTGAAAGGAGTGGTACCGTATGCCTTGGAATAACCAGCAAGTTATAACCTTGTTTCTGCCTTGTGGTGTGCAAAAGCTTGTCTGCTGCTTAATGCTACACAGTTGTATGTTGGTATCTTACTTCTCAAGTATACCTCATTACAACAAACTTCCTTGATTAAGGGCCACGTTCCTAACCGTTCCACATCAGAAAGGTCTGCCTGTCACACATTATAATTGCTTTAACCAATATCCATGTTAATAAATAACACTTAATCACATCAATTCATGAAACGAACCTTACATGAGTATAAAACACATTTTAGCCATGCTGTGAGCTTCTTCATTGAAGGTGTTAGGAAGTTGTTACCAAGTGTTCCACATTTTACCCATTTGTCCTACATTTTGTGAGGAAATGTTCCACATTTAGGTGATGGAAGATTGAGTGCTATGGTTTATAGAGTGGTACTAGGCAGAATGTTGTTGTCCATGCGTGTACATGACACAGCTCAGACCAGCCGTACAGTCTCTGTATGTTATCTGTACATTTCGTTCTATTTCCAAATTTGCTCTACTAGATTCAAAGGAAAATGACGTGCTGTCGATCTTTCACTATATCTTAAATAAGTGGATTGCAAAAGCTCTTTGCCATCTTAGCGTTTCGGCAAAAGGTACGAAAACTAACAGTACGGGGACTTCATGTCGGTCTGCATATTATAAACGTTACTGAGCATCACGAAACAATACCAGAAAGAAGCCATACATGTTAAAATGTCACAACAAATTCAACACGAGTGGCAAGTGAAAAACTGTTAAGGTGATACACCCCGCCTGGCTGACTGGACTTATTTGCGCATATAGGTTTTACTATTGTGGTACCACGCACTAACGATCCTCACTTATGTGACGTTTTCTTTTTAAAATCCCACATCATTTATTTGTTTGTATGTTTTTGTATGGTATCCAGGAAATAGTAAGCGTAACACATATCAAATTTCATCTTACGTGCAACACACCTATAATATAATAAAGAGAAAGAGTACAAAAATTAAACTTTTGGCCTTTCCCTTTAACTGACTTCACCACATAACAGATGACATAGTCTCTAAAATTCATCTCCGCCCTAGATATACTTTCATTGGCTTTCAAAAGTAAAATAACGCCTATTATCACAACCAATTTCTACTGGTTTAAATACACGTCTCTCGACACTTGGTCCAGCCCCACTCAGAGATGATTGCATATTTTACTCAGCTGTTTCTCACAGTGGTTGGACGATGATGTCAATCACTGAGAAGTGTGTGGCTAGTTAAAGGTTGAAGGCATCATATTTCTTCAGTCGGTCTCTCTTTTTTGTGTATGTATGAGTAAAATGTGGGAGGGAGGAGAGTTGAGGATTCTGGGTACCAGAGTCAGTCTCCGTGGGAATGGGGCTCTGCTGTAAATAGGTAGGTGATTTGGGGGTAAGGGGGAGGGGTATAGCTTTAAGGAAAGGTGTATTCCTCTCCCAGCCCCTGGAAAAAATGAAAATGTGCTGAAATAGAAGAAAAAAAAGGAAACGTGAGAAAAGGGGCACAACCAGAGGTGGACAGAAAGAGAGGAGACAGGAGGCTGGATTTTGTGGATTCGGATTCCTAGACTGTCTGTGTAAGTAGGTGTGTGTATATTTGTGTGTGTGAGTGTGCGTTGCCTGTATTGTGCACTGTAGTGCAGTTCTTTTTTTTTTCTACTTTGACCGTCAGCCAGGAAAGAAGGGGATGGTGTTCAAGGGATAAAGAGGAGGAGCCCCCCCCCCCCCCCCTTTAGCACACCTCTGTGTGGGGGTAGGAGGGGAAGAGTGATACTAATTTTTATATTGTTTTGCCATTTCTTGTTTTGAAAATAAGGAATGTTTGGAAGATGCATTTAGTAGTAACACAAGAGTATTTATTGTACTGCTGTTTTGTACTTTAAAATCGCCTGCTTAAAAATATTTAGGACACGATGTTAACCTGCAAAATCGGTGTGTGCATCATATGTTGGTCAATGAAATGTCTCTTTTTTTTTTTTTTTCCAGACGGGTTTTATGTTCTCATCACATGCACTGACAGCTCGTTTCCTCCTACAGTATATTAACTACTAGGGGGATTACATCAACCAACCCTCCTCCCCCTGAAATAAAATGTATGGGACAGTGCTGGGTTTTGCACCATGCCTTGCAGTTTTCTTCATGCAGTCGTAATTGAACGTGTTGAACTGTCCGTTTTCTTGCGATCCGCTCAGCTTTTTGTATGGAAAACATGCATTTACTTTCTGATTTCGTGTGTTTTATTAAAGCGGTCTGTGACTAGTAAATTTAACTGGAATTAGAAAGGACTATGTAGTCTTGTAAAATGTGTTTGCAAATGTCGCCCCCACCCCCACCTAGTGACATGCATGTAATCTTTAATCTGGTTTTAGTAAATGCAGTATAGGATTATTCATGTGAATGAAGGTTTGGCTTAAACCATTCTAAATGTGATATTTTTGAAATATCTTTTGAAAAAAGTGTTTCCCTCAAAATATGAGGTCATTTTCTAGTGATCCTAGTGAGTGAAGCTGGCCTTCCTTGTAATGTAACATTGGATTAGTCTGCAATTTTTATTTATCTTCCCGTCTGTATTCTCAGAATAGAGCATGTTTTATTTATTTAAGGTGTTTTTTTTGCATGTGTACATATTTAGGGGAGGCATGTCTCTACTAGTGACATGGCACATGGATTAGTTTTGATCCCCCCGGCTGCAGGACTTCGTAATGTCACTATTTCTAAGGTGGGTTACTGCATACACATTTTTTCTAGCTGAACAGTTCTACACAGCTAGTATATGTTGATGTGGCTTGGTTTGTGGCTGTCAATTTTCATACTTCATTTTCCAGTATAGTATATATTTTGTGTAATCTTTTGCATTTTGCTTTGTCAAAGCTGTTGGTCTTCTGGCTGCCAAGACACTGCATATTTGTGTTGGAAAATGCAACATGTATCTTTAGTGGTATATGTCAGTCAGTCTGTTCTGTGTAATTAATATTCATTGTTATGGCTGCTTAATTGCAGTATGTATTATGTGCGTGTGTATGTATGTATGCCGTTAGAGAGCTGTTATGTGCTGTATTATCTCTGCCTGTGACTGGTTATACCTTGCTTGCATTCCTTATTGTAACTGTGCTTTGCACAGTTGTGTCATGCTTTTATGTGTGGCATTTTTCTGTGATGATGAATATACAGTAAATAAGAATTTGCAACACAGTAATACTCTGTGTACTAATGGTTCTCTGTGAATGACTCTCATTAGGAAAGCTATTTTAATGCATTGCTTACAAGTACATATATGTGTGAGCACATGCATACATACAGGAGTGAAATATATGAGTATTATATTATACTGCACAGCTGTAAACTAGGGATGCTCATGATCTCTCTGATAAAGCACTGTGTCAGTGTCAATACAGCAGCCAGCAAACACACTATAGGTATCATAAGAGCAGGAGCTGCATTTAGTCTCCAGTTGGGTGCTTGTAATTTTTTCTGGTGCTGCACTCCTGAGGAGCTGTCCTTCAGATGAAAAATTAAACAGGGACCTCATCTAGTTTAATTGGTGTGAGTTCTATCCTTCATATGAAAATAATTAAACAGAGGCCTTGTCTAGTTTAATTGGTGTTAGCTCAGGTGGATATTTAAGATCCCATGATACATACCAGTGTGTTGGACAAAATATCCCAGTCTTTACAAAATACCACCTTGGGTTTCTCCTGAAAATTGTCTATAAGCTGAATGGTACCTGTCAAGTTAACAACAGAAAATAAATGAGTACATAAAAGTTAATACACTTAAATGTTTGAAATCTTAAATGTTGCTAGATGCTAGGACCCAAAATTTGAATGTACCAGGCCCTTATTGTGATGCCTTTTTTTATGACTGAGATCAAGGGCAAGCTGTATATAATGTTTGTTCTGAAGTACAGCACCTCAAGAGTGCAGCTTCCCGCAAGTGGAATACAGTTTCAGTACTGGTGCTTGAGTGCAAGCACCTGGTTTGGGGATAGAACCTACAGCCTTATGATCTTGTAGTATCTGAGGAGAGTGTGCTGCCTGCTGAATCATTGACAAACTTTCACTTGACGTTTGTATTGTGTACTTTTGTATTCATAAGCAGCCAATTTTAGGAGCAACATGACACCTGATAGGTTCTAGTGTGTTCTGTAAATGAGTATGCCAACTTGTATGTTTGAGGATACCCATGATATTTTAATTATTCTCATTTATGTCATTCAGACTTTAATATCTGCAGCATCTGATGTCCAGTTTTTGTGGAAAATGTGTATGGGGTGCAAAAGTAGGCAGGTGATAAATATTTTCCAGTGTCGTGCTCTGTGATATGAACGTTATATAAATGTATCGGAATACATAACTTATTTTGAAGCACAGTTGCTGTTTTTTTGGCTCATGTAGTAAGTTCAGTAGACATGAACAGTTTTGGAGATGTGGCACTATGTTTAATTATGAGATTTTGAAATCCATGCAAAATGTTTGTATGTCTAAAAGTTGTGGCAGTTTCGTAAGCAAAAATGGTCATTAATTTTCTGTAGAAACAGCTAAATTGTGAATGGTGAATATAGGTGGGGTCACAATGGCCATTGTTAATGATGTTACAGTGGTTATCTTGTTAGTTTTAGCTGTTTTTTTTTTTTTTTTAATATTCTAAAGTCAAGTAATTCTATGAAAGCTGTTGTATATCACCAGGATTCCAAAAATCTCTGCACAGTTTTGCAGGCGGTGAAGATTACTTGCTGAATATTGGATTAAATTTGCATAATTAATGAGTCGCAGGTGAAGACATTTTTGGGCAACATAATAGCATCTGTTATGCAATATTTCCTCATTTGGAAGCAGCAAAAATAGCACAGGTGCAGGAATGCACAAAACAAGAAAAACAGAAAGCTATGTACTTTGTCTGAAAAACGGTAATATGTATTGTAAGAAATATATGAAGTAGCATACCCATTCCAAAAATGGTTAAAATGAGTATGGTAATTAGGGATAAATATGAAAGCATCCTTCATATTTGTATTCATTTGTATCTGTAAAAATTTGCCTACAGAATTAATTAGATTATGTAAAATTACCCCAGATCTGCCATTCAGGTATTTAAATAGTATACAGTATAATGCAAACATGCTGGACGTATTTGTGGGTATCACTTGGCAATGCAAATGCCTTCAGGGGTGGCAGTAATTGTAAAGATGGCTAGTATGTGGTTATTAGCAGGCAAGGGACAGTGGAAAAGGGAAGCCAGTGGGGCACAGGTATTTCATATGTTGTAGGGACATACCCCGTTGTTTTTAAATAGGAAGATAAAGGTTGGCTAAGAATTGGTTCTTGGATATAGGCAAAGGTGTAGGGTGTGATACAAATCAAAACAACATTAACCAAAACATGGATAGGATGATATAAAAGGAAGGGTTGATGAGGAAACCTAACATATAGATATAAGCTAGATAGAAGTTCAAATCAATATACATGTAATTGTGTGTGTGTGTGTGTGTGTGTGTGTGTGTGTGTGCACGCCTGTATGCATATGTATATAAGTATACACGTGTACACATCTCCTTCTACTTACACTCACATACTGTACATACTTCCCTATAAAGATACTTATTTAAATGATAAATGTCTGAACACTTGCAAATACCTGCAAATAATCTGCAACAGTTCAGCTATGCAGCAAACATTTGTAAGCACATATATTGTCCAGAAAGTTAGTAGTAATGATAGAGACACAATACTGCAAATGCTTGCGTGAACAGTGCAAATATGTTGCAAACAAATCAGGACACAACCAAAGAGATGTAAGAGCTGCTAGCATGTGATAAAGCTATATAGTAGTGATAGATCTGTAGAAGTGAGTTATTCCACTGTTACCAATAGGATTTTGACTGAAATTAATAGGACCACTTGATATTCCAGTCTTTTCCTAGTCTCCTGTGTCCACCTCCATTGGTATTCTGATGAATGTACGTCAGGCAAATGCTCCTGTATTTGAACCACATTTGCTGAGTGTGGCTGCACCAAATCCAGCATACCAAATGCCATTGGTAGTATACTTATTTCCTGCAAATAAGAACAGTGATATTTCAAGAATGGAAAGATTTAAATATATTTGTGTGTGTGTAATGTATGCTGTTTTTTTTTTTTTTTTTTTTTTTTTTAAATAAGCAATTTTCATTAAAGTTGTGGTTCCAATGTTGTATACCTGTGCAGTATGTAAATAGTATATATGTATACGACAGTATACGTGTGTTTTTTATGGTGTGTGTACACATTAGTATGCAGTTGTACATTGTTAGTTTAATATGTGTTTTGTGTGTGTGTGTGTGTGTGTGTGTGTGTGTGTGTGTGTGTGTGTGTGTGTGTGTGTATGTATGTATATATGTGTGTGTGTGTGTGTATATATATATATATATATATATATATATATATATATATATATATATATGTTTTTTAAAAAAGAGTCGTGGGAAAATGTGAATTATTGCAGAGAAAAATAACTGTTTTAGCTGTGTATTGGTATAAAAAAACATTTCAAAAGTATATGCATGTGGGGGATAAAGGAGTAAGGGGATGTGTATTTGACAATGTCAGTCAATAGACATTTCTGTTTGAGGTGTACACATTACAATAAGATGCTGCAAAGAATGGAGTTTGTAAAAGAACAATACCTTTTATATTGCATTAAATGATGAGTAATATGCATATATTCAGTATTAGTATTATAGTAATGTACATTCCATTTGATGTCATTAGGTATATATGTGGGGATATCTGTGTGTGTGTATATATACATACATATATATATATATATATATATATATATATATATATATATATATATGTGCGTGTGTATAGGTTTACTATCGTTTGTTTGAATGGCAAAACATTTGCTGTTCGAAACAACGAAAAGTAATACTGAACACGAACAGCGAATAGCCACAATGTCGACCCAAATGATCAACACATTTGAGTCGATGTTGTTACCAAAACCATCATGTGATAGCCATACAGGCGCTGATGTAAATCAGACTCCTATATGACATGTCATGTTTTTGCAGGGGGGAAGCCCCCCTGCACCCCCACCCCCTCCTCTACTAATATATTCTAACTCGGAGATCGCACTACAGTGGGGATATGGATGAATTTTCAATCCCCACTGTACCACGATCTCCGTGCAGATAGTCATATCACTTATGCGAATGCTCTACTGCATTCGCATAAGTGTGTTCGACTATCTCATCCATTTGAGTTTTGTGCACGACATTCTGTCGGCAGCACTGCTGCCAAAAGTCAGACTGTCGTTCGCACAAACAATAGTAAACCATATGTGTATTTATGTGTGTGTGTGTGTGTGTGTGTGTGTGTGTGTGTGTGTGTGTAGATATATATAGTGTGTATGTGTGTGTGTGTGTGTGTGTGTGTGTATATATATATATATATATATACATATATATATATGTATATATATATAATGTCATGAAATTATAGGGTTATAGACCAGTCTACACAATGATATTGTACCCATGTGCAATATCCATTAGAAAGTTGATGGCTACAGTATGCAACTGTAATATATGTAAGACATATTCCATTTATAATAAATGTATGTTCTCTTATGTTAGGACAACTCCTTACTAAATGAAATAAATTGTTATTATTATATTATGTATCATACCTGTGTACCTGTTAGTTATATGCAAATGAAAGCTGTGAGCTTTACTGTATGAGCTGACGTTATACAAACAGATCTTATGCAGTCTTCGTTATGCTGTCACATATTTTTGCACATTAGATATTTTTACACATAATAGTTTCACTAATAGAGCACAGAGATAGATGTATATAGGAGCAAACTACCACATAGCCATGTCATATACGGGTCACTATGGGTATAACATTGCCACAGTATCTGTGTAGTACCCATTTGCAGCAACTGTTTATGTATGTATGTGTGTATGCACAGAGCCTATGATCTACTCCATTAGCTGTATGTGACTTACCAACAGCATTACAGATGACGTGCAGAAGAGTAGAACAGCATACATTTATATAAATGTAATATTCATTGCACTTTACTGTGTAAATATACTGTATGTCAAACCTGTCCTATCAAAATACACTGCACAGATTGCAAAGTGTCTCCAATACAGTATATTGTAATTCAGTACTCCCTTCTATATCTAACAAGTCATCTTAGGTAAGATGCTGATTACAACTGAGAATTTCTCTCAGTATTCTAAGCATAAAACTATATTTTACAAGTCTGACAACAGTTGCTATAATACTTGCAGTGCTGTTTGACATATCTGTTAGTAAAGGCTTCCTATTGAAATGTCAAGACTCACAATGTTGAGTCCCAAAATGCTGCTGTAAAAAATAAAAAAAAAAGGGGACTGAAAAACTGAAAATGCAGGGAAAAAGTAAATCTCCAACATTGCTTTTCTCCTTTACACTTGTTTTTGCAGGGGAGCAAGCCCCCGAAGACATACACACACACACACACATATATATATATATATATATATATATATATATATATATATATATACCAACTCTTTGATCTCTGTACCTTGGAGAGAAGGGGACTGTTCTGGTATCACCACATACCAGGAGTCTGCATTAAAAGTCATGGTATTGCAGACGATTACGACCAGTAATATTTGGGTGTGGTAAATCATTGCAGTGAAATTGTGCCCACTGTATCTGGCATTCGTGATATGTATTATAGCATCTAGCAGGATTTACAGTATTATGATTATTCTTTGAACCCAGCTTCTCAGTTTTTGAATGTAGGTCTGTTTACTGGGATAACACAAAATGGTGAGCAACTTTAAAATAAACTATTTTTGTGCACTGCTATGCTGTTTTCTAAACTTCAATTCAACAAAAACAGTCCTTCACACACTGCTAGGTTCTTTCCAAAAGATCAGTTCAACAATTTCGTCCTTTCAGGATACATATGATTTTCCTGAAAGTTGGTTGCCAAATAAAGAGGTTCCTGTCAAAAAATATTAGAATTGTTAAAAAAAAAAATTGCTCCTTTTATTCAAGACTTCCTTCATCTTGCAAACAGGATAATTCCTTCAGTTCTTTTTACAGCATAAATAGAACCTGTTCATCTCCAGTTTTCAGAGACACTTTTCATACTACAACTGTCCTGTATATGTAGCTCCTCTGGAGCCTTCTCTCCCAGCCTTATTTCCTCCATGGACTGTGGCTGTGATGCGTCTCAAGAAGAGTTTACTTTGAAATCTCGTATTAACACAATCGCTAATTGCACATGATCGATACCATAATCCCAAATGTTAAAAATACTGACAGTTTGTGTTCATTATGTCGCAAATTTACTAGTTAAGCCAAATCTTTATGTATACCTTTAAGGATTTTTAGTACTTACCTGTTCAAAATGACGGACTTTACGTTTATCGCTGGAAGAACTTTAGAAACTCTGTATTTAACAGAATATTCTCAAAAAAGTAAGCTAGTGGTAAATAATGAAAGGATGCATGTACTATTTTCAAAAACACTGAATCTAAATAAACATTGTTTTAAGTATAGATCTTTAATGACATGCAAACGACTAGTACTGAATATACTTTTATCGAACATTCGTGCTTGTGAAAGCTATAGTAAGGTTGTCAAAGATATAACGCATTTAATTAATATACTATGGCTTTTTAAGTATATTAGGCTTTGTGTTGTAAGGAAGTGAAATTCACAACTAAGAAAACATTTTTTTTAGATACTTACACATGTAGTTTTCTCTGAATACTACACTGTTGCAGGGAAAAAACATAATGTTTGTAACATAATTTTTGATGTTATGACAGTCAGTATTTTACACTTTCAGTATTTGGGATTATGGTCTCCATCATGTGCAATTTGCGATTGTGGTAATGATTTCAGAGTAGACCCCGAAGAGACATCTGCTGCCCATTAATTAACCATGGAAAGCCTCCTGTAGTTCCCTTCCAAGATCCATGTTTTAGCAAATAAAATCCTCCCTAGTACAGACAGCAGATAGTTCACCAGCAGCAGCAGTGTGTTTCCCACACTTGGCTGTCATGACACTCCCATCCTAGAACTACTGGTTTTAGATGCATCAAATGGGATGTAAGCCCACTACAGCCCTTCCATGTTTTAAGTTAATGTTACATGGGCAGTGGTATTTTTTAAAATTTGTAAAGCTGGGGGGGGGGGGGGTGTCAAAGTCCATCTAAACAATTTTGGATTGCAATTTTTGTCAGTAGAGACACTGTAGTGGGATGTGATCATTAACTAATACAATTTTTTACGTGGCAAATAGCATTTTAGGGTGACGGGGCCATTTTATGGCAAGGCAGTCCATTTAGTCTATTTTAGTAGCTAAATAACATCTGTCAGTATTGCTGTGGTTTTTGAATGGATGGAGTACCATCCCCATCTATAGTCTAGGCCCAGACTTCTGTTGCACCTTGCTCAAGCAACTGTATGTATTAAGAATTACTTGGGAGAGTCCCATCTGTCTGAGGGTGCTATACAGATGTTCTTAGCTGTTTCACTTAAAACAAAATTGACAACAACGTTCATGCATTACTCCTGACGTGTGCTTTGGTCAGAAAGAATTTCTCTGGGAGTTCCTGATCTAGAATAAACATGTTTTTTTTTTTTTTGCTATAGACTGCCTCATTATATTTTATTGCATAGTCAGTAATTGCCAAAATATACTAATGTACTTATTTGATTTGCAAGTGGATTTACAATGACCATTTCATTTCTCTCAAATGGGATTTCCAAAATTTGAACAAGTATCAAAGGGCTTTTAAACAAAGGGTTGGGTGCTGTCTTTTGACATTATGGGAAAGCTGCACAAACATTTTCTATGTCTTTCATAACGCCGGACCAGTAAAACCTAGCTTAAGTCTTAAATTTTTGTTTTATCCTTTCAAAATACCCACCTAAAAGAGTTTTATGCTAATGTCATTACAGATTCATAGGTAAGTACTAGGCAGTCATTCTACAAACCATTACAAGCGTAGTCAAGAAACCATATTCAAGAATTCCCTCCAGCCTCAAAAAGGGTAACACAAGGTAAACCAGGAGAGAATTTGAAGATTCACATTCAGTTATCTGGGTTTATCCTGAAGGTGGCAAGGGTGTTAATCTGCTTGACTTGCAGAGGAAGTTTGTTCTAGAGACAGGGAATGTCTTTGGGTATGAATTTATCATGCCAACATGTTCTATATATTTGTTGATGAAGGTTTCGATCCTTTTACCAGGTATTTGAGGAACTTTGTTCTGTGAAGGAAAGGTCAAGAATAATCTGATCTTTATGACTCAAAAGGATAGATACAGACTCCTTAGTGGTGATCTGTAAGAGACCTAGTACAAGGAGAGGGCTTGCCTGTCTGAATGAGTTAATTAATATTTTTAGGTAGGAATGTCTGTCTCCCAAGTTTGAGTGATATGTTTAGATGGGTCTATGTCAGAAGCTTGAGTTTTCAGAAACTCAAAATTCATATTGTAAAAATGATATGACTGAGTTTCTGAAAACTCAAACTTCTGACATGGACTCGTTTGGACAAATTTATGGCAAAAGGAGCATTTATATATAATAATGGGTCTAATAAGACTTGTATAAATGGGAATTAAGATTGTGCTGGATATGTAGCGGAGATGGTTTTTGAAGTTAAGTTGACTCAAAACAGAGGATTTCCAAAGTACTGCAGAAACACGATTGTCAAAAGATAATAATTTAACACCAAGAGTGCCTAGATCTCTTATGGCCATTTCTCATTGAAGGGTTATGTCATTTATATAATATGATGTGAAAATGTGTTTTACCAAAATGAAATGTACTACATTTTTTTTCATATTTAGCTTGTGTTGATTGTCCTTTCACCAGTTGACAACATAGTGTGACCCACATGGTCCATGCACCAATTGATAACCTATTTTAATCCATGTTTGAGCAAATTTGAGTCAGTTGAGGAATGAATAACAGCACACAATTTGCAGTAATCTTCAGACTTGGATAACTGTAGGCTAGGAGTGGTGGTCTGAAGGACTGAGAAATAGATGACAAATAGGAGAGGACCCCTAACTGAGTCATGTAGTACTCCACTGGTAACTTTGTCCTTTCAGAAGTGATATGTGCAACTCTAATTACATGGGTTCTGTCAGAAGAAAACAGTTAATCTGCTACACAATATATATAGATTTATCAAGTCGGTAAATCATGTCTGATGGGAAGTAATATCAAAGACAGCCTGGGCCAGGACCTAATGTGCTATATGTAATGCAAAACTCCTGTCCACTGCTTTGATAACTACTACAAAGAAATTAAAGAAGTTAAGCAGGAAGAACCTACCTTTAACAAAGCCAAATTTTTGAGGGTCCATAGATGAGAGATTTTCAATGTCCAGATTAATGAGTTATGAGGTTAAAGCATTCCATATCTTTACATATGAACCTAGAGAGACTAATGGTCTTAATATTACTAAGGTTCATGGTCTGGCCACTTTTGTGTAGTGGCATTACAGTGTCTTGTTTTCTGTGCTTCAAAAATGTAACCAGTGGAGGATGGGGATATAGTGACCATGCATTCAGTGACAACTTGGTATACTACAAGCATTTCGTTGATGGTATTTTTATTTTATGGGAGGGGACATGTGATAGATTATGTGATTTTGTACAATATCTAGAAAATAATAGTTCCTGTTTTAAATTTACCATGCATTATTCCAATGAACGCATGGATTTCCTTGATGTCACATTAGTTTTAAGGGATGATGGGAGTATTGATTCCCTCATGTATAGAAAAGAGTGTAGGAAAAATGGTCTGCTGTATAGGCAGAGTATGCACCCCACGAGGATTTTTAATAATATTGTGAAACGCCAATTTCTGTGTGCATTCAGATTGCATATGGACAAGGAAGATTGTTACAGCTACTGGAACTCTTAGTAATGATTTTATGAATAGAGGCTATAATCAAAAGGATGTAAAGAAGAATTTAAATGAAGTGGATATTTTTTAAGAAATACTGCTGGTTTACCTTATTTATACAGACAGCAGAGAAGTAATCACAACTCTACTAATAGATCTAGATGTGCCCTTTCTTTTAGATTCAGCAGTAATATACATAGTATATGTGGTGTAATAAAAGGCAATTGGCCCATTTTATACTCTGATGATGCCACAAGGGATGTAGTAGGGGATATCCCCAGGTTTATTTTTTTGGAATAATGTATCGTTGAAAAGGGAACTTTGTTATAAGCCCTTCAGGGAAGATGGTAGAGTTAAGGCCAAGCATAGTACGTTCCCCTGTAGAGCTTGTAAAGCCTGCTCTTCCATGTCGTGCACTAATATGTTTATTCATCCAATTACACATAGAAATGTTATCTTTAACTTGCATGCTGATTGTAAGAACCAACATTTAGTATATTTATCTGACTGTGTAGACTGCACAGTGTTCCATATTGGGAAGATTAATCAGAAGTTAAATCAAGTCTTACAGCACTTAGGTGATATTAGAAATACAGATTGCTTAAATGCTCTTTATAAGCACGTTAAAAGTAATTGTGGTCATTCTTTTAAATTCACTGTCATTGAATTAATTAAGCAGAATATGAGGGGAGGGGATACTGTTAATAAGACCAAGCTCCTCGAGATGAAGTGGATAGCAACTATGCAGGCACATAGACCACCAGGTCTTAACTATACTATACCTTTAAAACCCATCTTAAAAGCAAGACCATTAGCTCATTAAAGTTAGTGGTTTTTGATTGGTGTTCCTTTCTTATAAAAAGTTGTTAGATTTTGTAGAATTGTTATATTAGGATCTGAAGAAGCACGTTTGTGAAAGCGCTAATCCGAATTTCAATAAACCTCTGTTTTTACCATTTATTTATGGACTTTTATGCCTCTAGCCTTGAGAGACAAACTGAGTTTTTATTTCGTTAAGGTTCATGTTCTGGCCACTTTTGTGCAGTGGCATTACAGTGTCTGTTTTCCGTGCTTCAAAAATGTAACAAGTGGAGAAGCTTAGCTTGAAGGGGTTAGAAGGGATTCAGATAGGCAGTATTTAGTAGCAATAATAAGACAACCTGGAGTATTGTCAAGAGCCATGGTTGAGGTGATGTCCTTTCATATCACTGTTGCAGTATTCATAATCAAAAGGGGTCTTCTGCCAAGGATCGCTCAATGTTCCACCAGTACACCAAAGCCTTTAGTACTTACAGACATGGTACATCACACGTATGCTCCCCACACAAGGTGCAGGGCATAAAGGTGACGTATGGTTGCACACTTTCAAAGCTTCTTTGCCGCCAGTCTGAATGCCATCATTGAACATTGGTCTGAATGCTGTACTGCTGTGTTGGTTGCTAAGCCTAGCTTTAGATAAGTGTCCTGTTGGGGTTTCTTATCTTTCTTTTTTATTTATTGCTGTTGGATTTATGTCATCCAGAAAGGGAAAATGTCAGTGTGGGAGGCAGATTCCCTATAAAGACTGTTGCAACCATAGGCAGTGTCTTATCCACCAGGCTTTTGTCCCTAAGACTGTACATAGTTCTCTCCTCTTTATCTAGTTACCTTGAAAACTAACATCTTAAGCTGTTGGCTGAAAGTGCTATGGCGCAGTCTTCTTGTCCCAAGGGTCAGCCATCTGCCAAGAAAAAGGCCAAAGAAACTTCTGTCTGATATGGCTGCTGTCCAGCCTCCCCAAGACATCTCTCTTGAAGCTAGTGAAAGCCCAGAGGATCATCTGGTGGTTGCCTAAAATTCATCTGACACAGTTCCACCAGAAGCTGGCATGGATTTGACTTCTTACATGCCCTGGTTGACTTTATCCGAGGAACCAAGGAGGATCAACAGATCTTAGTTAGGGAGGAGAACCCTGCTATGCTTATTGAATGTCACCAGGGTCTAGCCCTCTAAGGGTGTTTGGTGCAGACATCCTACAGAAGAAGAAACAGAAAAGTAAGCATATTTCTCCTGTAGTTAAGGATTCCCAACATGAATGGCAGGATTTTACTTGGGAGTTATTTAATGCTTTAATGGTGTTAAAGCCTCTTCAAGGGGTATCTGTGCCTACCCCTCCCTGATCTTCCACTCCTCTTAAAAGACCCAGGGAACCAGACTTTTCAGATGAGGATCTGGATCCTAGTGGTGGAGTCCCTGGCTTACTCTTCTCAAATCCCTTCCCACCCTTGGTCTATGGTTCAGAGGAAGAGTGTTCTATTACTCCAAATTCCCTTTGGAAGAACTTTTATTTGGCGATACTGCTGCCCACATGATGGAATTTTTTTAAGTGGGATTGTTCTTATGTCTCTGATATTCAGAAAAAGTATTATAAGCTTCTCCAGATGGAGTCTCCTTTGCCATCAGCTGTCCTCCTTGTTCTGAATACTCTCCTGTATGCCTTTTCAGCAGCTTCTGTGGCTCCTGATTTTCAGTCCCCTGCTCCCAAGAAACCTGATATATTTTACAAGGTGCATGACGACTGTAAATTTCTTTGTAAGTGCCCTTCTGCAGATCCTTCTGTAGTGTCTGTCTCTTCTGATAAGCTCTCCAATCTGTTACCCTCTACCAAGTTGCTTCCTTCAGATAAGGATTGTAGGGCCATTGAAGGCTAGGCAAAAAGTTTATACTGCTGCCATTTTATCTTTTTGTGCCATCACCTACCAGATTTATATGACCAGGTATGTTTTGGCCCACCGAACTCTGGTTTCCAAAGTAGTTTCTGACCTTCCTGACTCTGAAGAGCAGGCTTCTGCCCTTTCCCTGCTGGGTTCTGCCTCCCAAGTTGCTTGCCACTCTATCAAATGCAGCTATGATGAAGCTGATGCCTCCTCCAGGTCTGCTGCCTTTGGTTTTGTTATGAGGTGTTACTCTTGGCTTCATCTTCAGGTTTTGCCTGATGACATGAAGGTTAAAGTGTTGGAAGCTCCTTTGGATATTAAAAATCTTTTTGGTGCTGCTGCTAATAAACCTTTCAAATCTTTCCAGGATGAGAGTAAAGCTTTGCAAAAGCTGAAACATATTTTTGTTTCTCCTATTCCCTGGGCTTCAGAGGAATTACCCATCCAAATATGCTTTTTTTCATAGACTGTCTTGCCCTCCACCTAAGGGAAAAAGGTTTCTATACATGTGCCTCCTGCTAGGTCCATTCAAACCACTACCTCCCAGAAACCGACTTTTCAGAGTAAGCTGGATTCTATTTGACAATTTGCTTCCTTGTTTCCTTGACCAGGTTCCCTTATCCCACTGTCTTCTCGGTCTCTTCCAAATTAGTTAAAATCACAACAGACTCTTGAGTTCTGTCCATTATTCACCAGGGATATTTCATGATTTGGAAATCCCTTCCTCCCCTTTTGGATAGACTGCAACCTCTTCGGGAACATCTTCTTTTTCAAGAGGTGCTCCATTCTGTTTTGGTCCAGGGTACCATTCAAACTGTGTCTCCTGCCTAGGTAGGGTTTTTTTTTAATTTAAGAATGATTTTTGGTTCCCAGAAAGGAAGGCACTTGGAGACCAGTTCTGGACTTTTTCTCGCTCAACACCTTTCTTGAGATTCCTTCCTTTCAAATGTTGTCTTTTCAGACTCCCCCAGCCCTTTCTGGTATCTTGAGATCTCAAGGACACCTGCCTTCATATCCCCATCCATCCCTTTGTTCAGGAAAATTTTACATTCCTCTGTTTCTTCCTTGCATTTTCAGTTCTCTGCTTTGCCCTTTGGCCTCTCTACTGCCCCAAGGGTATTCACCAAATGCCTCACTCCTGTCCTTGCCTTTTGCCAGATGAGAGGAGTTCAGATCTTTTGGACAACCTGCTCTTTCAGGCTTCTTCCCCAGTTGTCTGCCTTAGGATCTCCAGTCTGTTTCCCTGTTGCAGAGTTTTTAGTTCACCATAAGCTTCAAGAAATCAGATCTGATCCCTTTTCAGGATCGTATTTTCCTTGCTTGCAGGCTTCAGACCATCCCCATGCTGATCGCTGCCTGCCCCAAGGCCCTGTCTCTTACTGCTTTTTTCCAGTCTCATCTTCCTTTGATTTCAGTCATGGCCAGGGACTTTCTCAGAGTCCTCAGGTTCATGGCTTCCACCATTCCCATGCTTCCTGTGGCCAGGATGATCATGAGAAAGCTGCAGTGGTTTCAACTATACTTCTCAGTTCCTTTCTTGTCTCAAGCTTGACCTTCAGTGATAGATTCCTCAACTTTCTCTCAACACGGGGCTTCCTTTCCAGACTTCAGTCCTAACTCAAGAGTTCTTTACACACACCTCCTACAGGGATTATAGGCCTCCTTTGGCTGTCTCAGGGTTCAGGATCTCTGGCGTCTTCATCAAAGATCAGACTAGACCCCTCAATATTTTCACAGAGAATACCACAGTGATGTGGCATGTCAACAGGCAAGGGGGGTACAAGATCCTAATTTTTTTTTTTTGCATACTATATCTTCAGGTCTGGGTTCTAGTGGTCCACTATCAAGTAACTCTTCAGGCTGTTTACATTACCTCAGAGCACAATCTAGTGACTGATTCTTTGAGCAGGTCCAACACACAAGCTCACGAATGGATGCTTCACTGAGATGTGTTCCTGGACATTGTCTATCAGTGGGGTATTCCTCAGGTAGATCTGTTTGGCTTCCCTCAGAACAGACAACTTCCTCTTTTCTGCTCAAGAGTCACCCCCCCCCCCCCGTTACCACGAGTCTTACACAAGATCAGGCAGGACTCTCCTAAAATCTTGCCAGTGACTCCCTTTTGGCCCAGACAGCATTGGTTACCCTTTCTTTCTTACTTGGCCAGGGAAAGTCACCATGAGTTACCTCACCAGGTGGATTTTCTCACACAAGTCAATGAGTTTATCTGTCCTTACTTGTCCACTGTTCAACTGACCTTGTGGGCAATGGGGTTTTGATCCCGTTTGGGCACCTCTTTTCTCAGGACATGCTTTGGGTCCTGCATGAGGCCAGGAATCCCAATACCAGGAAATATTTGTCCAAATGGGAAAGGATTTTTGTCCGGGGATCCTGGTGATGAGAGAGGCACCAATCTGTGCACATTCCTGGGGTTCTCTTATTTGTGTGATCTGCTCAATCCTGGGTTGGCATGTTCTTCATTTAAAGCTCACCTGTCGGCAATTTCTGCATCTGGCCTTGACTCCTCCTCTGGCCTCTAAATGTGAGGTCAGGCAGTTTCTTAAAGGCATCCTTCATATTATGGCTCCCAGAAAGCCTAATCTGCCTTCCTGGGACCTCAGTTTTGTCCTTGGAAAAATTGCTCAGGCTCATTTTGAGCCTGCTGCTTCAGCTTCCGAACAACACTGGACTTGGTAGACTACTGTTCCTTTGGCTCCCACTTAGGCCAAGAGGATGCCTGAACTTCAGGTTCTCATGGCTGTTGCTTCTTGCTTAGTTTTCCACAAAGACATGGTGTCTCTCTGACCACCCTGGGCATAAAAGAAGGGTTAGCACAATGAGTTGTCCCTTAATCAGTCAATTCATCTGCATTCCTTTTTTCCTTCTCGGCATTTTGCCAGTGAGAAAGTTGCCAGCGAGAAAGTTCTTCATACCATGGATTTGCATAGACAGCTCAGATGTTATTTGGACAAAACTAAAATTGTTCACAAATATGAGTAGCTTTTCTTTTCATCCCAGGTCTTTGGTTTGGCTCTTTCTAAGCTAACCATGTCTTTCTCGATTTCTAAGATCATTTATTTTTGTTATTCTTTTCATGGCAAATGTCTTTGCTCATCAGTAAAGGTTCATTCTGCCAAGTCTGTTGCCTCCTGTGGTGTTTTTTTTTCCAAGGGGCTGAATACCAGTTACATCATTGAGGCCGCTACTTGGTCTTTTGATTACACGTTGGATGTTATTTCCAAGGCTAGAGCTGGCTTTGCCAGGGCTATCCTGCATAGGTTTATGGAGGGCTCTGCTGGGCCATCCTCCTCTCAGGTTTCCTCTTGAGCTCTTGTACTTTCCCTTTAGTTATGAGTACTACAGTGGTGATATGGAGGGACATAGTACAGTTATGTTAAATCTTACTATATCAGTAAATGCCCCTCTTTTCACTGTTGTAGTATTCGCTCCCCCCTGTCCCATCTGCTGTAGCCTGTTCTTTCTTGCCCTCCTAGTAGAGGGGATCTTCTCCCTTTTCTCCTTCAGGGTGCACATGTTCTTCCTTGTCCCTAGGGACTGTTTATTCTGGGGGTTTTCCATTTCCGTGTGTGTGCATCTGTAGATCACCTTTATGCCCTATGCCTTGTGTGGAGAGCGTAAATGTGACATTCAGCACCTGTAAGTACTAAAGGCTTTGGTATACTGGCTTGGACGTTGGACTATCCTTAACAGGAGAGCCCTTTGATAAGGAATACTGCAACAGTGAAGAGAAAGACATCTACTGTTATGGTAAGCTTTTACACAACTGTACTTTCTTAGCTTTTGAGAGGACCTATCCTATAGTAATTATACAGGGTGTCTGGGATTGTGGAATATGTGGAATAGGTATATCTGTGGTTGGAGTAAGGATTGCACCAAATTTGTTAGCTAGTTACTTTGAAGTTCTAAACCTCTTGGCGTAGTCACATAAACATTTGCATTATTTTTGATTTCAGTGGCTTTTTCTAGTTCATACTCGGCTGCGAGTGTCTTAATGGTACTAAACTATTAGCTAGTTTGTTTCATTATGCTCTTAAGGTGGGTAGTTTAGGTTCTCTCATAAATGATAAATAAATTCTTTTTATATAGTTTATATATACAGGTTTTCCACCACAGGGGTTTGTTTTTAAATCTCTGTATTTGGTGTGGATAAGGAATGATAGATCAATACAATAATTTAAAAGAAAGTAGAAGTCAGGGGTTATAAATATTTAAGACCTTTGAAATAGTGACTAGCTGAGTTTTTTCTTTGCAGCTTAACAGCTCGTGTTCCTTTCCAGTTTTCAGGGGTACTTTTCACATGGATTCTGTTCTGCACACACTGCTCTGTGGAGACTCCTCATCTTGACTTAGAGGTCAAGAATCCACCTCTTTCATAAGCAGTGGTTGTAACAAATTCTAGAAAGGCAATTGCTTCCTATTAGCTACCATGGAGATCCTCCATCTGTTTTGCCGGATATTGTGTATCTGTTTGGAACTCTGTAGTTCCCTTCCAGGACACAGTGTTTTGTGACTGGAACCTTACCTGTTGTGCAAGCAGCAGGTAGAATACCACCTTCAGCATCATGTTTCTCCAGGCTCAAAAATTAACATGTCACAATATAAATAAATATCTGTCAGATAGTACAACAGTGTAATGTGTACAGTTTAAAGTAATGACATATGTGCATATAATGCTTGCACATACCATAAAGTAACAAATATTTGCAAGACATGATGGTACTGCAGTGTACTGTAATTATTCGAACATGAGCCCTGTGTTTCATGAACTGCCACCTTTATTTTTCTAACGTCCTATGTCATCTGTGCTCCTGTGAAGTCTTGTTGAAGTTTGGCACATCATTTTGGATAGCTAGTGTGTGTTTGCTGGCAGCAGTGCTATATTTCTGCCACACTATGCATTTTGGAAATAACGTGATTGTAAAACATTCTATTATAATAATACTTATTCGGGATGTATGATTTAGGGGTGCTCAGTATGGTGGCCTCTACATTGTTGAAAGTGTGTAGTATTCTGAACTGTATGGATATGTGGAGTTACCGCAGTAACAATGGTGTCAGTTCTTTATAACAAATGGTACTTTTAATTCTCTGTTATCTGTGTTTATTTGTACATTGTCTGTACTTTAGCTGCTTGTGCAGTGTATACTATACTTGTTTGTTTGGGTAGTGTTTACTTGTATATTATATTATTGAATACTTTAGAGACATTTATTGAGAAGTAGTTCTATGCAGATGGCAGCTGTTACAATGTGCTGTTTTGTTGTCAAACACTAAACGCATATAATTATCTACTACTTCTTTTTTGCATGACTCTATGGGTCAGATTTTGGAAAATGGAAACACTGCTGTCTACAAATATTTGTAGCTGTGTGTAGGATAGAGACACTGTCCATAACTGGTTGCAGATCTTAGCAGTTGGGTGAGCTGTTGTTGTATATATGCCACATCTATACTTTTATGCTGATATTCCTATCTATAAAGCTTCGTAGGCAGAATTGTGGAATATAGTTAAATGCAGTGTCTATGCAGTCGTGTGCATCTAACATACACACACATATAGCAAAGCAATGTCTTTCAGCTTCTCCCGTTAGGGATTGCCACAGCAGATCACTGGCCCGCAGATTGATTGGCAGTTAAGTTTTTATGCTGTCGAGTTGCCAGCCCACTGCCCAACCGTCACAGAAGGCATACGCACCTACCTGCATGTCTTTAAAACTCACTCGACCACAGGGAGGTTATGCACACTCTGCACAGAAGGTGCTCCAGCGAGAATTGAACCAGCGAACCTCTTGTTGTGTGGCAACAACGCTAACCTCTGCACCACTGCGGACACACACACACACATACACACACACACACACGTACGTTACATGTGTGTGTGCTCGCACATTTATACTATACACATATATGGATAGATACACCCATTTGTAGAACTTTGTATACCGAATACATATATACACTTAGCATTGTTGGCATATGTTGTGTGTGTGTGTGTATATATATATATATATATATATATATGTGTATATATATATATATATATATATATATATATATATATATATATATATATATATATATAAAATATACACACACATATACATGCGTGTCTATATGTATTAAAGATCAATATGCATGTCAAAACTTAAAAAGAAGGGCAAACAGCAAACCAAACATATAAACCCTGCCCCCCCAAACAATGCATCCATGCATAATTTGTCTCAATAGTGGTAAACCATTTAATTTATGCTGTGTTCATTTATTAATATTTGTTTCATTTTTGCAACTTTTTGGGGTTTGGGCTTCCTTATGGACTTGTGTGTTGATGACTTTTAGTGTTGGGGGCACCAGGTTGCTAATGCAGGTACTACGTGAGCATTTTTTTCTCTTAGTCTTCAGCATTCAGATGCATGGACATATGCTGGGTTTTGTTGTTTGTTCAGTAGTGATATTGTTAAGGAATTTGTTTTGGTAAAATAATGTATAGGGCTGGGGTTAAGGACAGAGTTAGGGTTGGCACACAAGTAAGGATTGACATGGGTAAGGTAAGTATTAACACACATTAGTAAGGATGCACAGGAGCTTAACTTTATTAATTTGTACTAAGCCTAACCTTGCCCTTACCAGTACCCCCAACGTACACCTTACTTTAGAAGGAACCCTTTCCATAACACTACCACTATTCAAAGAGCCTGAAGCTAGTGGTAGGATTTTGGTTAACTAATATTAAAAGGAAATCATTTGTTTTCATTTTGTGATCTGTTGTAGTTTCAAACCATTAAGTATGTTTTTGACTTGTCAGCGTCGATCACCTGTGTTTTGACAGTTGTGCAGGTCAGTATTTCGATGTAGACGTGTGTGTGTGTGTGTGTGTGTGTGTGTGTGTGTGTGTGTGTGTGTGTGTGTGTGTGTGTGTGTGTGTGTGTCTATATATAAACATATCAAGGTGTAACTTATCAAAACAAAACCATTAAAAACCCAGCAAAGATTCTAATCCCACAACTTCTATATATAAACATATCAAGGTGTAACTTATCAAAACAAAACCATTAAAAACCCAGCAAAGATTCTAATCCCACAACTTGGAAGCAAGTACTACCATAGGTCATGGGGGGGCACAGATCTTGTAGTACTGTCTTCTCAGATTCATTGAGTTTAATTTGATGGTTTTATTTAGTCAAGTTGCAGGTTCAGTTAACCAGAGCTCTGCTAACTGTAATATTCCCTATTTATATAAACATATACATACAAACACACACACACACCCACACTCTCACACACACACACACACACACACATATATGTATATACGTATATATATATATATATATATATATATATATATATATATATATATATATAATGTAATGTGTATATGGGTCTACTTTCATTCACTGAAAACTTATTTCACTGAATTTCAATTCACCCTCAAAAAAATTGCTAAAAGCTCAAATCACTGAATCATATTTCACTGAATGTAAGTACTGTTGGACAAATAAAATGTATATGCCCTTTTCCCCACTGTAGTGCAATCATGGGGTTAGTGTATATATAGTTAGGGAGGGTGTGGGGGGCACAGCCCCCCAACTACCTAGCTTTTATATTTAATTTCACTGAAAGATAACAGTATAAAACCAAAAGTAGGTGGGAGACTACACTCCCCACACCCCCCAATGTGGGGGGCTGTGCCCCCCACACTCCCCTAACTATATATACTAACTCCAGGATCGCACTACAGTGGAGAAAAGGGCATATACGTTTTATTTGACCAACAATACTTACTTTCAGTGAAATGTGATTCAGTGAAATGAGTTCTCAGTGATTTTGAGCTTTCAGTGATTTGATGTAAGTGGTTTGAAATTCAGTGAAATGAGTTTTCAATGAATGAAAGTAGACCCCGTGTATGTATATACATGTGGTTATCTTTCACTGCATTGCTGACCAGCTACATAGGCATATTCTACATTGACCATAAGTGGTTCAGACTCATTTAATCAAAAAAAGTAAAAGTTTTATGCAGGGGACAAGCCTCTCCTGCACTGCACACATCCCTTGATAATTATGTGTACCAGTTCTGGGATCACAAAACAGTGGGGAAAAGGCAAAATCATACTCCCCACTGTGTAGTGATCCTACAAAGCAAATGCTGGCATCCTGTGATGAGCCAATATTTTAATTAATAAAAATACATAAATAAATAAAAGCTTCCTTCCGAAACATTCGATATACCAAACAAATGACAAACACATTGAAACCATATATACACACGTGCCTGTGTACATATAGGGGCATACATATGCAGCATCAATATGACAGTAATTCATATTGTAATGTTTAAAACCATGAACTTGCTTTGCTTATTCTGGAATGTTAAGTTTTATTTACGGAAAAGAAGACTGGCTTTATTTTTGCAAGGAAAAATAATCAACTGGAGAATGGCAACATAAATAAAAAAAGAAATGGGTCTACTGCAAGTGTAATATGCATGCATAAGTAAGTAAAGCAGTTGGGATTGGGCTAGTGGGAGATAAGGCAAGTGGACTTCAAGCTGTTGGCACATAAGCACTTGTAGTAAATCCAGTAAAACTTGCAAGAAAATAAAAGTCAAGTTTGTTTGCCACAATCAAGACAATAGTTTGACACTGGTGCACAATGCTTTCTTTAAAACTGATATTCTGTTTGAATAGCACATTTAAAGAAGCCAGAGAAACAAACATCTTTTGAACAAAACAACTTGATCCCAGAAATAAAAATAGATCCAGAAACAAAAACTCAGGGAATCAGTCAGTTTTCCTCCATTTACTGATTTTAAAGTTTTTCACTGCCTTTGGCATTATAAAGCAGTTTGTTAGCAGAATTCCCCTGGTACAACATTGATGATCTCCAGGTTCTACATTTCCAGGACTTCCACTGGCAAATACAGACCTCTCACTGGACTTCTGCCTCATAGCCAGTTTACCCAGCACTGTGTCTTTTCATCTCAAACTGTTCCAGCAACACAAGTGGTCCAGGCTCCTCATTACTTCCAGAGGATGTCCGCCATCTGAGCCTGACCAAGCCTTAAATAGGAGCAGATTAACACTAATTTTTCCACCTGGTTACTCTGGCATGCTATTTTAAAGGGGCCAGTCCCTAATACTCCTCTCTTATATTCTCCCACACAGAAGCCTTCCTATTGCTGCTGTTTTGCAGTGTAAGTATTTCCTGTTCAGCCCAAGCTACTGTAGCTGCTCTGTTTATCTTATCAGCTTAGCAGTCACTGGTGAAATTGGCAGATAATGTGACAGATAACTCCTCCAGCTTGAAACTCTTGGCTACAAGCTACTGGAAGGTCTGTGAGCCCTAGACAGGTCATCTGCATTAGGGTGGTAAATGCAGGGTTGATATTGTACCCAGAAAAGGAATGGCTGTTTCGCTAGGGCCCACCTGTATATATTTGTATTTCTCTTCCTTTTGCTGATGAAAAGACAAGTTGTGACCAGGGTGAATTCTTTGCCTAAGTCCCACTTGATCGCAAAACACTGTGTTGTACTGTTGGCGTACTTAGCCTCCTTGTGTTAATTTTTTAATAGTGTACTAAAAGTTCTGATTGTTAATCTTTTACCCTAACATGGCCCACATTTCAACCTCTGAGAGTGTTTGTATATACAGTAAATGGCTATGACAATTCAGAATACATAGGACCTGCTCTTTGCTGAGACTGCTTGAGCCTCTGGAAAGCCTTCTCTGTTTTGAGGTTTGTCTGACTTGCTCCAGTAACTTCCTCTTAGAGAGGTTGATAAGGGGCACAAATTTCCAGTAATACCCAGCAATCTCTAAAAAGGCCCTTAATTTTCTCCTATTCTGAGGGATGAGCCAGTCCCTAACAGCTTTTACCTTTTTCTTATGAGGCTTTATCATCTATCTTCTAATCATGCACCCAGGGTACCTCACCTCAGTCATCCCTGTTTTACATTGTGGAGCATTAAGCATAAACTTAACTTGCTTTAGCAAACTAAGCATTTCATTTACCTTGAGAAGATGGGAATCTCAATCTCCTGAATGGATGACAACATCATCTATGTAGGCCACAGAATAATCTTAATGAGGCTCTAGTATCCTCTCCAGCAACCCATGAAAAATGACCAGGGCTTCATGGAATCTAATATGGCAATTTATTCCAATATACAATTATTCATGGAAAATGCCATATTTTTTAGCATCGTTGTTTTAGGGGCTTTGTCAGTGTCCCTTTGTTTTGCCCAGGAACTTTGTCTTCTACACTCCATGTTCCTAAGCACCCTGGAGAATATTAGGGTTCAACCTAACACACTCATACTGGGTGACTTCAACTACCCCTCCATTAACTGGGAAAACTACTCATGTACCAATACACTTGCCCGTTTCCTGTAATTCATTAATTCCAATGCCCTGGACCAGCTCGTTCTTACCCCCACTAGAGGTAGCAACATCCATGACCTAGTCATTACTAACATGGTCAACCGTTGCTCTACACCAATAGTCAACTCCTCCCTGGTTAGATCCGATTACAAACTAATCGCCTTGGAAATCCACATCCCCGCAAAGGTAACCACCATGAAAAACTTCTCCAAAACTAACTTTGGGCACCTAAGAACAGAGGTGGCTACCTTCACGGCACCCATGCAAATGGAGAATAGTTGCATGACCGTCGAATCCTACACCAATGCACTGTACGAACACGTGCACAAATGCATGGATCTCCCCATACCCAATAGAACCAAGACGCTCTTCTCCAAAAAAAGGAAGCCAATCTGGTGGTCCCCCACCATAAACAAACTCTACAACAGAAGGCGGAAACTGATGCAGAATAAGGTGAAGTCTCAAGACTGGAAAAATCCCTTATCAGCCTCAACAAAAAGTTGAGATCCCTCATCAAATCCTCTAAAGCTAGGTTTGAAAACAGAATTGCAGCAGATAGTAAAGACAACCACAAGGCCTTCGATAGTTATGTAAAGAACCTCCACGGCAATACCCAGATTTTTTCTGAGCTACTGCACAATGGTACCTCCTATACCGAGCCAACAGATATTTCCAGTATACTGGCCGACAGATTCAGTGCCAACTCCCCCCCTCAAAGAACCAATCACAATACCAGTAGATTGCTGGGCACCCAATATTACTGCTACACAGGTTAAAACAGCACTGTCCAAGGCCAAGAATACAGCTTCTATTGGACCTAACAATATCCCTGGCTGTGTTCTACATGAACTACAGATTGAGCTGGTACCTCACCTGTGTGCCCTATTCATTCACAACCTCACTTCAGGCTTTGTCCCTACCGAATGGCGCACTGCTATAGTCATCAATCTCCACAAAGGAGGACCGACTACAGACCCTGGGAACTATTGCCCCATTAGCCTGACAAGTCTGATATGCAAAGCTATGGAACGCATCATGGACCTAGTAAACAAGGATATAGGGAATCTCTAAACTCTGGATCCCACACAGTTTGGTTTTGTGAAGGGTAGATCATGCCTGCTCAACTTGGTCAACTTCTTTGGGTCAGTCACCAGAGCTGTTGATGAAGGCAAGGTGGTTCATACAGCCTACCTTGATCGCCTTTGATACCATTCCCCACTCAGGAATCATAGAAAAACTCACTAAGCTAGGCATCAACCCCAATATCACTAGGTGGGTTGCTAACTGGCTCACAGAACCTGCAGTGTGAAAGTAGCTGACTCTAAGTCAGACTGCTGACCAGTCACAGGTGGAGTCCTACAGGGATCGGTCCTGGGTCCTCTCCTGTTTTGGTATCTACTTCTCAGAAGTCCAGTCAAGCACAAAGGGACTCTGGCTGACAATGTTCGCAGACGATTGCAAGTTGGGAGCCATTATTTGACATCCTACAGAAAGGCCTCACTGAGAACAATGACTGGTGTCAGTACCATGGCTTAGGCTCAATGCCAAAAAATGTGTCGTCATCCCCTTTGAGAAAAACCCAGTTCCCATGAACTACCACATCGATGGTAGTCCACTGAACACAGAAGGTGTTATAAGAGATCTGGGAACACAGGTTGACAGGAACATCTCTTTTGACCACCGCACTGCCACTGTGGTCAGAAAGTTCTATGTGGCACATCTCATTGCTAAGGGTTTTGCATTCAGGAAGAAAGAGGTCATTGTCTCCCTCTACTCTTCCCTCATTAGGCCAGTCATCGAGTACAATGCCCCATTTGGCATGTATCTCAGTAGACACCTGCAACAACTGGAGAGGCCACAAAAGCACCTCACAAAGAGGATCCTAGGCCTAAACACTTGTCCTGTATGGACAGACTCAAAAAAACTCCCAACTATTCTCTGTCTCATATCGCCTACTTAGAGGCGATCTCTGCTTGACTTATAAAGCCATGTCTGACCCAGCTCTGTTTGAAATGCTACATCTAAAGCAATCCCAATCCCTCCACACCACACGCTCCAGAGACCTCATTCTCATTACCACAATCAACAGAAGCTGGAGAGACAGGTTCATAACCCAGAGACTGCCCATGCTATGGAATAGACTTCCCATACATGTCAAACAGAGCACCTCACTGGCCCTCTTAAAGAGAAATCTTGAGTGGATGGGTGATAGAAAATTCACCCCGGAGATCACTCCAGTGGCTCTACTCGACAGAGGCACTGGAAAAGGTCAGGTGGCACATTGCCAGGGTAATCCTATAGGCTAGGTTTGTAAAGGCTCCAGGGCCATTAGCCTAGTACACACCTATGAACAAGCTCTCCATTAGCTCATCCACCTTAAACATAGGATAGCTGTCAAATTTGGAGATGCAGTTAAGCTTTTTGAAGTCTTTGTTGAGCTGGATGGGAGTCATTCAGTTTTGGATCAAAAGCAGTGGGGCTATTCAAGTCATGATTGGATTCCTCAACAATCCCTAGTTACAGCATTTTTTCCCCCTCATCTTTTACCGATTTTAGCCTCCTTAAACCTAGCAGTAGGGTCTCAGGTCATCCTGCAGTCCTGGAACTTTCAGTATACCTGAAGTGTTTTTCTACCTGAAACTCATAGGTGAATACTAGGCTGACTGCCCTGAAGGGTCATTTTAAGCCTAGCCAATTACCCAAAGTCAGAATCAAACCCTACACTATGTGACTATGAGGTGAAGACCTTAACCATTATGCCAAACACACCCAGGTTTTTAAATATGTTGTTGTTCCTCAGGTGGAACTCCTGAACTTCCTGCTTTGAAGTCCAGAAGGAGTTTCATCTGGTATGATTGAAAACGTACATTTTTATTTTTGTCCAGATTTCTGCCTTTGGGCACCACATCTACTATACTTCTCTACAGGGTTTTAACACATTTACATTATAGATCTGCTTAACACACCTCATTTCTGGTTGCGTAACTTAATAATTTACCTATTTTATTCCCTGTATGATGTTGTGGTGTCCTTGCCATTTAGCAAAGAATTTGCTTTTAGATGAGTGGAGCTGAACTAGAACTTTGTTTTCATGCATGGAACTCTCTGTATTCTGGACATTAATTTTCTAGACTTTCTGTTGGCTCACTTGAGCCTTTTCTGTGAACTGATGCCCAATGGGCATCCCTGCTTTCTGTCCTTCCTGAATGTATATATAATACCCAGTGACACTTATAAGGTGTCTTACCTTCTTCCTGTGTTTCATTTATTTTTTTAGCAGTCTTCAAGGCTGTCTACCATACAACTGAAAAAAGCTAAACCTCTTGGAACTTGGCGTACTTCTTGGCCTGAGAATCTTGGGTGAGACAGTAATTGGTCCCACCCCCTTCCATCTTTCTCAGTTACTTTTTTCAGTACTGGTTTTTAAGATTTGGGTAAACCATCCCACTAACCCATCCATTTGAGGATGATGCACATGATTTCCTAAGGTATTTAACCTGCAGACTGTAGAACAGGAGCTTCACAATTTTGGACTTGAAATGTGCTCTCTGGCTTTCTGAATTTCCCTACCCAAGACAATAATAAGTCAAATTTTCCCTGGTTATTGCTGTGGAATTAGCTTTCCTAAATGGAATAGCTTTGGGGAATTGGGAGGCATAGTGTAGCATAGTACCACCAGTTTATATCGGTGTCCGCTGGACCTGTCCAGTGTCCCCAAACACAGTTCTTTCAATGGGATTTTAAGGTATGGGTATGAAAGGATTCTGAAAGACTGGGTTAGGAGCGATACTCGGGACACCCATCACAGTTTTCACCTTCCTTTGTAATATTTGGCTAATAAAATCCATCTGGGACTTGTACCTTGGTTTAATCCATTCCGAACTGTCCCCTACAATACAGACCTGTAAGTCATTTTTATAACTGTTTGTCTAAATGGCTTGGGTATGACAGCTGTTTGACAATTTCTCTCTTCTCATTAGGTTACTCTAAGTAGAAGATCATTCATCAGTGTAAACAAGGGATATACTTGTGGGGGTCCTTCTGGAGCATTTCCCTTCATTCATGTCACACAAATTAATGTATCCTCTTTTCACTGGGGTCTTTTAAAATTCAGTCAGCCTACCTAATGAGTAGATAGACTGGGCTCCATCTCTTCCCGGAGACCCTGGGAAGTAGAGGGTTTTGCTTCTCCTCCAGATAGGCAGGTATTGAAATCTCCGAGTCCTACTCTTCCCTGGGAAAAGGCAAATCACACCACTATGCTGAGAGGTTTTCCATAAATAATTCCTTCCCTGAAGCCCCCACATTCCCTCTGTGGTTCTTCATTGTTCTTATCCCAATTTACCCTCTTTGTTGATTTGTGGTTTGAAGATCTACATGAATTATTTTAATAATCTCTGTTTTTAAGCCTTACATTCCTTCTGCAGTTCTCTTTTACTCTCGTCCTTTATGTCACGTTGTGGATTCATTCCTATGTTAGGGTTTCAGCACCTGATCTCCTCTTTAAACAGCTGGAAACATCTACCCTTGCCAGGATCCCCCACATTAATGGGCACATGCTTCTTTCTTTACAGACATTTACCTGCAATTTGGTCTTGTTTGATCCCGCTTTAGTAACTCCAGGACTTTAGTGTATCTCTGTCTTCCCTTGATTCTGTAATGTTTGGAATCTCTCAGCCTTTTGGACTTGTGTATTTTGTCAGCTTGGATTGTATTTTGTCTGCTGGTTTTCTCTCATTACCCCTGTTTTTCCAGATGTTTGAAGAACAGAAAATCTTTTCCCAATAACTACATCTTGGATAAGGAGGAGCAGCATGGCTACTAGGTGTAAGACTTCTCCAAACTGGGTCTGTTCTTCTACCTGAGCAACTAGGTACCATTTCTTTTCCCCATGTATACATATTGCCTCTATTGTTTTTGATGAACAAGACTTTTTTTTTCACAAATATACTCATGTTGTACCAGTGTGATCATACTTCTGGCTGACTTTTATCCCAACTTGCTTCAGTTATCTCACAGACACATTAGTAGATTTTAAGCTTTTTGTTAGGAATTTATGTCTTAAGTTGGAATTTAAGGATAGATTGTTGGTGTTCAATGAAAAACAGTTCAAGAAACTTAGTGTATATGTTCCTGGTGTACCACCTCTAGTGGCTGCTTTTAGTAAATTGGTGGAGAATGATCTGTATAGGATGAGGACTGAGGGAAACCAACATAATATTAAGAGCAACCTGACTTTTAAACAGAAGAAAGCCCTGATAGGCTTAAAGAATGATCTTACCCTAGTGATTAGACCAGCTGATAAAGGAGGTTGCTTGGTAGTAATGGATTATACATATTATGATGAATCCATGAAGCGGATTCTGGGAGACAGGATGTTTTATTGTCCTATTGAGCATGAGACAGTAAGGTCACATGTACAAAGGATATGTGAGATGCTTGAAGATCTTTACAAGAGAGCCATATAATTACCGAAGAACTTTTTGACTATCTTATTGTTAGCGACCCCCTCATACCTGTGATTCAGGGCCTCCCCAAGGTACACAAGGATGGCAGATGGCCACCAGTGAGGCCTATTGTGTCAGGTAGAAGGTGGTTGACTGAGCCGTTCTCCATTTATGTGGAGAGGTTTCTTTGTCCGGTTGTTGATGCCAGTGTGTATGTATTGAGGGATACAAAGCAATTTTTGTTGGGTTTGTATAAATATACGAAGGAAGTTCCTGCTGATTCATGCTACTTAATGGTTACTATGGACTTACAGTCACTCTTTACGGTCATTCCCAATAGGGACGGGGTCCAGAGGGTTCATGACTATCTACAACATTATACTGAGTTTAGTAGCTCTGCTATGGACTTGTTGTTATTATTCCTGGAAGTCATACTTGAGAACAGTATTTTGTGTTTTGACTTGGTGTTATCTGCAACAGGATGGCGTGGCTATGGGCACCTCGTGTGCCAATAGCTACGCCAACCTTTCCATGGCTGCCTGGGAGATGGAGTGTTTGTTTAAATTGGAAGATTTTTCTTTGAAGGTCCCTTTCTACAGACGCTTTGTAGATTATCTTTTTTTCATCTGGAAAGGGACGACAAATGAGTTGGTTGTATTTGTTGATAAGGCTAATAGTTTGAGTTTTTGAAGTTTAGTCATGAGTTCTCTGGAACATGGATTTCCTTCCTGGATGTATATATAGAGAGGTTGGACAATGGATTATTGAATACATGGGTATATAGGAAGTCTTGTCATCGAAATGCCCTCCTACACAGGCATAGTATGCATCCAGGATATGTGTTTGGGAATGTGGTTAGAGGTCAAGCCATGAGGATATCCCAGTATAATCCATCGTATGCAGAATTCAATATGGAATTGAATGACTTGAGAGCGAGGTTTATGGCTAGGGCATATAAGACTGAGGAAATTGAGAAGGGATTGTGTGGTTTGTCCAATTTGAGGGAAGGTGTAGCCAAACCCCTATTTTTCAGATTTTGCAGATGTTCCAGCTGATCAGGGTGTATTGGAGCCTTCTAAGGGTCTGTTGGACATGATAGGGTCAGAGTACCTCTGTTTTACACCCAGGATGTGGGAAGTGTTAAGGATGTTATTAGGTCCCATTGGGAGGTGTTCACAATAGATCCTAGTATTAAAGAGATACCCCAAAGTTTGTCTATAAGAATAAATTTAACCTAAAGAGGTTATTGTGTTACCATAACCGTATGGGCAAGGTTGAGAGTCATGATATGTTGGGGACATTACCTTGCAATCAGTGTAACTTCTGTGACTGTATAGATTCCAGTGAGAGCTTTGTACATCCCTCATATGGTTTTAGGTATGAGTTCAGGGTTCATGCTGATTGTATGTCTGAGCATGTAGTATACCTTGCATGCTGTGTAGCATGCGGGGTATTCTATGTTGGCAAGACAGACAGGAAGTTCAGGGACAGGATATGTGAATACCTGTATCAGATAAGGATTGAGTCCTCTGTGGATGCACTTTCCAAACATGTCCTGGGAGCAGATAGTACCCATGTGTTTAAGTTTAGAGTTATTGATATGGTGTTTGTTAATCCTAGAGGTGGGGACATCAGGAATCGGACTGAAAGTCAGGAAGCTAAATGGATGAGTAGACTCAGGGTGGATCAATACCCTGGACTTAATGACAAGGTACCCCTTAAGCCCTTTTTAAAGTCCAGAGGGCTTAGGTAGAGGTTGGAATGTGTCATATTGTGTGTATTTTGTTATATTTTTATGTTTAGATATGTATTTGTATGAGGTTTTGTATATTACTCACACACACGTGTATGTATATATATATATATATATATATATATATATATATATATATATATATATATATTTTTTTTGTATTTATTATATATGTATTTATTCAACTGTTAAATATCAGAGTTTCAGACCGGAGATGCTTATTACTTGTAGATATGTCTGTTTATTTAAGTTTGTTAATTGGCTTTGGTTTTGCACCTTTGTATAAAAGAGAGTATTTGTTATGTGACTGTATATGGTCTGATGAAGCCCTGTTGGGTGAAAGCACTTACCTTGGTCATTTTTATGGTCTCTGAATAAACTGTTTTATTGTGGACTGAACTATTTCATCGTGGACTAGATGATTTTGGTCCCTGACAGCCTTTTGTTGCTCCGACACCTGTGGTTTTTATTTATCTGATTTGCAGAAAAGAGAATGGTTTTATATAAAAATAGAGGGCAGAAATTTGCTTGGTTAGCTATATGCAAGTAGAAAAGGGAATAGTTATATACAAAAATAGGGGCAGAAATTTACTCGGTTGGCTATATGCAACTAGGAAAGAGCATGGTTATGGACTGTACAGCTAGAATGATGAGGTGGTATGCGTATCCAGATGCAGAATAAGAGCATATCCAAGAGTTGGACTAGTATTGTGTCTGAGGATTTCAGATTAGTCAGTTTGTTGTTCCACAGTTTAGTGACATAACTTGAGTAAAGCAAATCGTTAGCTATGGTTTTACCAGGGTGAAGGGAGTAACAAGGTTATCTTTGAGTAAGCTGTGCACAGTTTAGGGCTGCATGTCATTTAATTGAAAGCTCCTTTTTATTGAAGTTCAATTGGTCAAGCCCATTTGATTGAAAACTAATTTCACTGAAAATTCATTTGACCGAAAACTTTCTTTACAACAAATATACCATAACATTTTTTTTGCAGGAGGGCAAGTCTCCATGCACCCCCCCCCATGTGGGGTTACAGTATTATGCTGACCATTGCAGTCCTCACATACTCTGCTAGGCTCACTTCCCTAATAACTCCTATGATAAAAACAACACCATCAAATACTTTCTATATACTTCTACACTTTTCTATGAAATGAGTTTTCAGTCAAATGAGTTATCAATCAAATGAGTTCGACCATTAAAGTTTCAGTGAAATATACCTTCATTGAATTGACATGGAGCCACTATTTCGATAAGTGGTTGTTGGACTGAGTGGCAATACTATCAGTAGTCCTATTTGAGTTTGGCGGGAGAGTGGTAGTGTGGCTGGGGTGACATATATTATTTATTGTGGTCCAGAACGGTTTGGGATTGTTTTGATATATAATGAAGACTGCATAATGGGATTGTTTGTCTGATTCGCTTTGTTATTTAGCATAATTCCTAAGTTGTCTAAAAATCTGTAAGGTGGTGTGTTTTGACATGTGGACAAAGTTGCATCCTGAGTGGTGAGTGTGTATCTTTTGTGTGTTAGTTGTTATAGATAAATAGCACACAACCAGGTGGTCTACTGCTTTTAATTAATTAGGAGTTGATGACATCCGGTGCATGATTGACATGTTCACTGCCTTGACCTAAAGAATTTCTTTGCCACCCAGTTTGACAGTTTATGGTGTGCTGGGTGCTCAAATTTGTAGGCACTAAAATTACAATAGAGAGCATATAATCAATTTTATTGAATTAGTGTTCTCTACAATAATTAATTTCTTCTCTTTTATACAGTGTATATTCACTAGACTTCCATGCTTTCATAATCAGATCCCCATTATATTGGGTAACACTATTAGGTTCATAGATACTTAGTAGGCTTTTGATCCATTTGGATCTTTAGAAGCCTAGCCATACATTCCTATGAAGTTTTTAGCCTTAACAGAGATGAGCAGAACCATTAATATATTGCCCCTATCTGTGAGGACAAGGGTGCTATACTAGATGGTGTCCAAAGCCTGGCCACAGCAGCTGCAACTGCAGGCCATCTTTCTGATGCAAAGATGTCATGTCAAGAAATGCATCTTATGTTAATTTTCAGATCCCTGGTCCTTTGATATGTCTTTTTCGCTTTGCACAAACTCCTAGAAAAAGCTTATACTTCAAAAGAGTTGAAAAATGTCCTTATGGTGAAGACTTTGCTAGTGAAAGCCCACGTGCTGTTTGAATTGAGACCTTTCAGATCTATGCAACAAAGCAAAACTTTCTCTAACAATTTCAAAAATTAAGGAAAATATTAAGCTCATGATTCAAATCCCAAAATGTTGCTTTTCAAAGAGCATGTGCCACTTGTAATCAAAATTTGTCATCCCTGTGTCATTTCTTGAGCTATATGTTACACTGTTTTAGAAGTATTGCTTTTGGGAGACATTTGTCTTTTCCATGCAACTGTGTGGGATTTTTTGAACTGGGGAATTAGTTTAAAAAAATAGTCTGAAAAGTACATTTTTGGGTTAGTGAGTGTATGCGCCATATAGACATTTTGTTTCTGCACCATAAATATTATAGCATTTTTATTGCTCTAATTTGCTTTCTTGTAGATTACTGTGTGTATATTGATGCTCTGCTGTTTGCTGTGTTCACCATCCGCTTGTAAATGGTGCCTGTCTTTTATAGCAGACACCAAGAGTCACTCCATGGAAATGAGCTAGTACTTTTTCCATTGTTTGAGAGGAAATTGTGGCATCTGAGTGCAACATTGTACTTGCAGCCTTAGAGATTAATATTATGCCCTACCAGTTCCCTACCCCTGTGTCTGTTGTGTACTGACATAGTGTCATTAAGGGTAAGAGTGTCTTTCAGTGCATGTCTCAGTATTTGTAAGCTTACAATGGATACCCACCAGTATTGTTATCGGGGGTTATCATTTTCTGTGTTTTAAGACTTCTCCCATCCAAGATAGGTGAGTCAGTAAAATGTAGCCACACTTCTTCATCCCTTCAGCTGACTCTTCGAGTGTCGGGCTCACTATAGTTGAACCTCATACCACTTGTGTCACATTCAAGACTCCATTCATTGTGCCAGAGAATGTGTTTGATAAACATCCTGGCTGTATACTCAGTCTGTACAAAAATTGCAGCAATTTTTGTGTGAGGTGTTTCAGTACCACCTGTGCTACCATGCCACACTTATCATGGCACCAAAGGCAGGAGGTGCTGTCCATCTGTACTGGTAACTGGTACTACACACCTTAACAACTTCTGAAGTGTATAACACTTTTACTTAGTTTTGGGTCTTCAGGAGTAAATCACTGCTGTACTCTTTACAGAAATTGTGTGTGTGTGTGTGTGTGTGTGTGTGTTTGTGATGGATGGTGCTTTAAGGTTTAGTGATGTTAAGTATCCAAGAATTACTAGGCCTGTACAATAAATGCACTGTACCCAAATAGAGGCACCCCATTGCTTCCTATGCTATGCATTGCTTCAGTTTCCTCATATGCCCTTAGCAGCTTTAGGTTTGCTCAAAACATGAGTAAGTAACGTGTAAGCTTGTGAAACAGCATTCTGCTGTGGTAAGAAACATGCAACAATGCAGCATTCTGCATTGTTGCTGTAGAACTGTGGAATTCTTCTCAGTGTACACCATGCCAGCAGCAATATACAATTTGGAAAATAAACTGAACAGAAAGTAGAGAAATGAATTTAACAAGAACATTATTTTACAACTAGATGTGATTTTTTTCCTGTTAACCATCATCTTATTTACAAAAGTATTAAATGGGTGAACATGGGGATTTAGCTGTTGGCAGCAAAACCACCCTTCCTCAATCCTCTAACCACGGGCCACTCCCTAACTACAACCTCCACACTCCATTGCTTAGCATAAAATACTTCTATTTCACCATATTCACAGACATTACTGCATCACAGCATTGCTGTTGTAGTAGTCCTTTCATTCCTGATGACATCTAGCCTGCTTTCCATTCGACTGTACTAAATTATGGCGTGCAGCTGGTGTTACAGTATTATTCTTGTGTACGTAGTGCTGTTTGACTGTGGTGAAGTAGCTGTGTTATATCGAAGAGGTGAGACTTCTTTTAGGGTGGATTCTTCTTATCTTCCATTTAGTTAGATTTTAGCATTTTATGTTTTGTAGCTCATAGGTTAGATAGCAGGAAAGTTTTAGCCAACTGCACACCAGTTTCTGCATATTTAGCATTTCACTCCTATGCCTATGCTTGTACTTGGTCAGTTTTTATAGTCATTTTCTTTTCAAAGTTCTGTATTGACCGTGCCTTTTGAACTGCTAACTGATACTGTCTCTTGGGAAATTCTGTGTTTTCTGCATATAGTGGGACACTAACATGCTGTTTTTTTTTCTTTTCATTTTTTTGTCACTTTCTTAATGCATTTCAGGGTCACAGGGTGCTAGAGCCTTTTCTGACATACAGAAAGCACAAGGTATAGAAACAAGTATTGGGCAACGTAAATCTTGTGAAGGTATACAGTGTTAATGTCCTTGTCATCTTTGTGGTTACACGCAGCCAAATATAGGCTTATGCTGTCTGTGCCTGTGAAATTGGTTTATATGCTATTGGTCTTCAACTAAAGCCAAAAGAATTATGTTCTAACCATGGTTGTTTGTATATTCATGTGCATTTATTTGTTTTTTTTTTTATTTAGTATTTAAAATTATTTGATAATGTAGATGACATTTGTGTTTTGCCATCTCCATATCCCTTTTCCTCACACTGGCAAAAAGTTCTCAGGGGAGTAACCAGAAACTTTTTAGTTGCTTATGTCACATTTAGAAATATTCTGTCTTTCTAAATTCTTCTTGTCATGTGCAACTGTTGTTGCCTGCAGACATACCCATGTGTGTTTAAATAAATAATCTTGTAGGTCTGAATCCTGTCTGGGAAAACAAAGGGTATTTGTACAGATTCTTATTTTAAGCATCAGCTTAGACAGTTGTAATATCCTTTACCCTTTTCATAAAACATATTTCTAAGGGGTGCTCAGTTAAATAAATGGGGTATACCTGGCCACACCATAGAAAGTGATGCTTATCCCTTGAGAAATGAGTAGGCACTGCCATTATTTTTGAAGAAAATTGTATTTTGCTTGACACAGCAGTTTTGCATTCTCTCCTTCTCTTTCTTTACAAGTTACCCATGGATTTCCATGTCATGCTTTCCTGATACCCATCGTGAGTGAGAGAGCATATTCTTGTAGTGGTTTACTCTGTGTGTGTGTGTGTGTGTGTGTGTGTGTGTGTGTGTGTGTGTGTGTGTGTGTGTGTGTGTGTGTGTGTGTGTGTGTGTGTGTGTGTATTTATTGATAGTTATTCATGTAATGTTCAGCCCTGTAAGACAATGAGACACTGTTTTTATTTATCTATAGTAATAGATGTTGTTACACTGCTTGCTTCTAACAGAGCATGGATGTATAGTGTGTTTTATTTTTACTGTGTTTGCATTGTTTGAAATAATTTTTTTTATTATTTGACATCTGGTTGAGTTGAATAAAATAGATGTTCTTATTATAGGTTCATAGATTCATAGGTGTGTACTAGGCTAATGGCCATGGAGCCTTTACAAGCCCAGCCCATAGGATTACCTTGGTATCATGCCACCCGACCTTAGTTCCTAGTGCCTCTGTCGAGTAGAGCCACTGGAGTGATCCCCGAGGTGAATTTTCTATTTTTCTATTTCCCATCCACTCATCAAGATCTCTCTTGAAGAGGGCCAGTGAGGTGCACTGCTTGACATGTATGGGAAAATCTATTCCATAGCATGGGCAGTCTCTGGGTTATGAACCTGTCCCTCCAGCATGTTCTGTTGATTGTGGTAATGAGGTTGAGGTCTCTGGAGCATGTGGTGCGGAGGGATTGGGATTTCTTTAGATGTAGCATTTCTAACTGAGCTGGGTCAGATATGGCTTTGTAAGTCGAGCACAGATCTCTTCTAAGTACGTGATATGAGACAGAGAATAGTTGGAGTTTGAGTCTGTCCATATAGGACAAGTTGAGTCCTAGGATCCTCTTTGTGAGGTGCTTTTGCGGCCTCTCCAGTTGTTGCAGGTGTTTAGTGAGGTACATGCCAAATGGGGCATTGCACTCTATGATTGGCCTAATGAGGGAAGAGGAGAAGGAGACACTGACCTCTTTCTTCCTGGATGCAAAACCCTTAGTAATGAGATGTGCCACATAGAAGGACTTTCTGACCACAGTTGGAATGTGTTGGTCAAAAGAGAGGTTGCTGTCAACCTGTGTTCCTAGATCTCATATGTTGTCTTTTGTGTTCAGTGGGCTACCATTGATGTGGTAATTCAAGGGAACCAGGTTTTTCCCAAAGGGGAATATGACACATTTTTTGGCATTGAGCTTAAGGCCATGGTTCTGATACCATTTGGTCTCATTGAGGCCTTTCTGCAGGATGTCATCATCACTTGGGTATAAACACACTGCATGCAGTATGTTAATGAAACAGTTATATATTATGCAGACATTTGTTTAATGTTCACGTGGATGTAACTATAAAACATGACCGGTGGTTGTTTTCTATTCATATAACAACTGGGAGATAAATTTTATAAGAAAGAATTGATCATTATTTTGTGTAAAAAATCTGGTGATTACGGTAAGTATATGGAGCTTGTGCAGTAGGAAATTAAACTGTAGCTGCAGTTTGATTGCAGTAGGAACTTTGCAGTGACACCAGGTAAATGTAAGTACCTGTAAGGACTTAAAACAGTTCAAGAAATTTATTCAGATGTTTTATAGAAATGGTGGGTGACATTCATAAAGTGGCTGTGTGTTATTTGATTGATTCCCAAATGGTCAACCCCATTTGGCTGAACACTCATTTGATTGAAAACTCATTTGATAGAAACCTCACAACAAATATACCTTAATGTTTTTGTAAGAGGGTGAGCCCACCTGCACCCACCATACCCCCTTACGTATATGTGCTAACTTCATGGACACACAACTGCAGAGAAATTATTTTTTTTGAGCTATGATAACAGAATTGGAATTGCATAGGCATAGCAAGGCCTTGCTGAGTCTAATTATGATGGCTGCCAAAAAAATGGAAATTAAAGTGTAAACCAGCTGTACTAGAAGTGAATATAGTAACCGATAAAACAACTGGAAATGGAATCTTTAGAAAAGGGTAGGAGCAAATTACATAGAAAAAATGAGAATTGTGTGAACAATGCATGAACAATGCATGCAGAGGGGGAATGAAGTTTTAAAAGAAGGCAGGATTTGAATTAACTATGTAATATTTGAGTGACAATGACTGGATAGATTATAAGTGATGTATAATGTATGCAACTAAAATTATGTAAGTATGGTTTGTGATGTATAATGTTTACAACTGAAATTATATCAAAATGGTTTGTGATGTATAAGGTTTGCAGCTAAAATTATGTCAGTTTGGTTTGTTTTCATTTATATGAATGTACGATTGCCTATGTCGTACATGGGAGTTTAATAAAGATGTTTCTTGTTTAAAAAAAAAAAAAGAAGCGTTGAGGTCTTTAAAAAAAACACCACCACACAGTGAATCAGTGCTGGGTCACAAACACTATAGATCTGGAGGTTACAGCATGATACTGACCATTGCAGTCTACATATATTCTGCTAGGCTCACCTCTCTAATGACTTTTATAAGAAATTACACTATCATGTTCTTTCTGTAGATGCCTACACTTTTTGGTCAAATGAATTTTCATTCAAATAGATTTGAGCATTTGGGGTTCAATCAGATGACATAGAACTCATACAATTTTATTATAGGTAAACTCACTGAAAGTCTTTTCAACTGATTTGCACTAATCAGAAGCATGGGCACTGTGGCTGTGACTAATAAAAGTCCCACTGCTAGTACAGTTGGATGACACAGACCAGAGTAAGGTATTTACACTGATTTGGCCTGCATAGTAGTGCATAGCATAGAGGAATAATAAAAGTAACATTCTGCTGTAATATACTCCCAACAGAATTTTGGCTACTAGAAAGAGGGATGTGAGCAGCATACATTTATGATGATCTGCCTCACACAGTGCCCCGGTTTAACTTTGGAGTCCTTACTTCAACTTGCTGATGGCTTGTGGTGCCCAGTTGGTGTCAACCGCAATTCTAGGTGGTATCCCCTGTAACTGACCACTTTCTCTGCATCTGCTTGCTGCTTATACCTCCAGAAGATACTGGCTTACACAAAGTACACATTGCCATGAGAACTAACTATGCGGAGAGCCGCTGCATATTGTCACATAGTTACAAACAGCACTGGCACATTACTTGTGCTTTACCAGAGTGAGTTAGCAGAGTATCACAACTGTTATATGAGGGAAGGGAGTGGGAGAGGGTGTGCCCCTGAACTGTGGTCTTTAATTTTAAGGGTTAGCTGTTGGGACAGTGCTAAGAATACAGGAGTTAAGGGGGAGCCCTTGATCATCTACCATTAATTCTGTTTAAGTGAGCAGCAAGGGGCCATCCCTTGGACTGGAGGGAGTGTTCCTGGGTATATGTTTTCACCTTACAGGGTGGTCACAAATTTACATTACATGGAAAGACGTATAACTTGCAGACAGTATATAGTGATCACTTCAGTACACACTCCATTCAGTGCTGCAAGTTAGAATGCATAGCTGTGGCCACTGCTCGGACACAGACAATCCAGTAATTTATTCATTATGGAGAGAGAGAGAGAGAGAGAGCTCTGTAAAAGGAGGATTACATTGGGTCTAGATTTCTTAGTGCAGCCTGGAGTATGTGATGCATGGATTCTTCAGGGACCTCAGCCAAAAATGCCTTTGTGTATCGGGATCACTTTGTATAGATGGCACTAATATCACATTTTTGTGACAATGTATGCTGTGTCTGTTCCAGTTACTAAAGCTGGCGAGCAGTAATGATGTAATTATGAAGTCTAGCTAGAATGTTTATACAGATACTAATTTATTTTTTATCTTTGATTTGGGACCTTTGTCCCTTGGTATCTGATGAGCTGATCCATAGCTCTCAGCCTCCTGGTTCAAGAATCCAAGACAAAGCCAAAAACCATTGGGAGACAAAGTCCCAAAGTCAGAGACAGATTTTTAAAGATTTTAAATATTGATCTTGTATACATAGATATGTATTCATATACTCTTTGTTGATTGGGTTAGTCTCACTAGGCCAGTGTCCTCTTTTCAGCGGAGATCCAAGGTGGTATTTATACTGACTAGTGGAAATTTGGCTAGGGAACGATGGAACTTCCCCAGCTCTTGTGGTTTTTTTTTTTTTTTTTTTTTTTTTTTTTTAGTGTTGAGTGGCACCAGAGGGCTGCTACCGTGGTAAGGAAAGAGTTCCAAGATGGAGGAAGAGAGAGAAAATGCTGACGGTGAAATGGAGCAAGACAATATGGAAAGTGTTGTGATGGCAAATCATGAGGAAGTCATGGTAATAGTGCAGGAAGGAGGTTTAGCATGCATAGGTCTTGGTGGATTTAATGAACTAAGACAATCTGGAATATGTACATGCTACAAAATGAAGTGTTTTGGTGGAAAGAGTGATTGCTATGGGAGCAGAGGAGAGCACTGCCATGGAATTTGAGAAGGAAGACAGTAAGGTGGGTCTGGAAAATCCACTATCTGCTATATGTTTGGTTAGAAACTAGCCTTAAGGACATGCACTGTTAAGTGTTTCAACAAGAAATCGTCGGGTATCTTAACTTTTTACAGAAGCAGTAAAAAAGCCAGACTGGCATCTATACTAAAACTAATAAAGTTGGTAAGAAAACACATGGAAAAAGGACAAAAGACTGAAAGAAAATATTATAAAATGAAAAAAATAAAAAGGTTACCAACATACTTTACTATATTAAAACAAGAAAAAGAGAACTTGTGGTATGAGTGTATGACCATGAGAGAATTGTGGAAATTGGACTTATTGATGGGTTATGTATATAAATGTGTAGTTAAATGTTGAAATTAAGACGAGGATAAAAAAATGCAGAAATTTTGAATGAGCTTGAAGTTCATGGTGAAAAAGACAGTAAAAAGGTAAATGATTTAGGTAAGAAATAGGGAAAAGTTACATTTTTAATGTTTAGACATTTTTTTTTCTAAAAGGGAAGAGAGAAGTTCCTCTATGGTTAGGAAAATAAGTTAAAGCAAGAAAATGGAAAATAGATGCCATTTAAGAGGAGAAAGGGAGTTATTGTATATAACCAAGAATAAAATATGTAGACCATTCCGAATTTTGTTGTATAAAAAGAAAGATGAGCAAGATGAAGTATGGAAAGTTACAAAAATAATAGATGAGGTAAAAAAAAAGGAATTAGAAAAAGAACTAAAGATAAATAAATGACAATAAATTAATAAGGGGAGGAAAAGAAAAATTAGCACCAGGTCCAGATGGACTAGGCTATAATTTTATAAAGATAGGGGTGAAAATGAAAGAATATATTTTTTTTACCATTTACTAAATGAATAATTAAAAGAGGGGGAAAAAGAAGAAATCTGTGATGGGTTGATTATAATTTATATGGAACATATGACAGAAAGAGTAAAACTAATGATCATAGGAAACACAGATTACAAATATGTATGAGGATTATGCAGTACAAGAGTACAAAAGGTACAGGACGAAGTATTAGATGATGGTGTTTCTGGTATTAAAGGTAAATAAGTAAAATAGATGTTAATAATGGTTTCAAGAAGTTATAAATTTGATACTAGAATTAAATGAAGAAGCAAGATTAGTGGCATGATGTTGGAAAATGTTTTGAAAGGGTTAGTCATGAGGTAATATGGAAAATACTTGAAACATATGGTATAAGTGAAAGAATACTGAATGTTATAAAGTCATGTTATGAGAACTTCGGGGAAAGGGTGATGGTAAATGGGTGGCGGGGGGAGTAAAAATAGAAAGGGGAGTAAAGCAAGGTTGCTTTCTACATGTGGCTGTTTGCTTTGGTAATGAATACTATAAAGCAAATATTTGAGTATGGGATAAAAATGCAGCATAGGAGTTGGACAGTGTGACTAAAGTACCAATATGCATGTCATATGTAGATGACTTGGTTAAAGTTGCACATAATAAAGTATGCCATATGTAGATGACTTGGTTAAAGTTGCACATAATAAGGTATGGATGATTGAAGTAATAGTAGGAATTGCGATACTGTTAAAGTAGGATTGCAGTTAAATAGAGGTAAAAGTTAAGTATTTGGCATGGCAAAGTAAGAAAAAAATGGAATATTTGATAATAGAAGAGAAATATAATAGATTTTGTGAATTTGAAAGAGTACCAGAAAAAATGGAAGGAAACCCTGGAAGAAGTAAAGAAATTGACAGCGTGGTGGAAAGTTTTAATATTTCTTTTAAAAAAAGTATATATGTTAAATACCTATGTGCCGCTTGTTCTTGTCTAACACATAAGACAAGCAGGTGAGGGGTTTGTTTAGATGCATTAATATATAGAAACACATCCAGGATGGATAGCATCATCACAAAGTACGAACGGACTAGTTAACAGACAGACCTTACATACATACATACATACTTGCATCTTGACAGCTTTCTACAAAATGGCAGTCAGACTTGCACGTGCTCAGTATTTATACACTTGTGCAAGCCCTTGGATAGCTTCTTAAAGTTACATTCACATATTGATCTACACTATGTATTAGGAGAAATCACATACTTTGGAGTTTATATGTTTCTAAGTAATACGGAAAAAGAAACCACTGATGTGTTTTTCATTTTATTTGTAGTACAATATTGCATCCTGTGAGAAATTGTATAATTTATACTTCTGAAGGAGAGTTGCATTTGAAAAAAAAACATATTGTATACCTGGCATCTATACAGTTGTTTTAGATAATTAAAAAGTTCATGAAACAGAGGAGAATATGGCGGGAAAATGCTAAATGCGAGATAAGGCAATGTGGAATAAAAATGAAAACCTATGTTAATAAAATAATGTTATGGAAAATAGAGATTGTAAATGTGATATTAAAAGAAAGGATTGATGTACAGATATACTAGAGGATCATTGGTTATTATATCCATCGAAAAATATAGGGATGATCTTAAAAAGCTGTGTATGAATGAAGGCAAATATTTGAAGACATTTATGAAGCAAGTGGTATAAAATATAGTGTTGGAGGGGAGAAAATGTAAAGAATGTAATATAGAAGAAGGTACAGAATATTTTCTTGAGTTGTATAAATAATAAAAAAATATTTGGGAAAATTAATACAAGTTGAATGGATTTGAAAAAAACAAATTTGGAGATGGTACTATATGGTAAGTACTATGGAAAGGAAAGTAAAAGGGAAATTGAAAATGAGATAAGGTTTTATTTAGGGATGTTTTGGAAAATATTTGAAAGCTTATTATATAACAAAAATAGAAAAGTTAAAGATGTCTTGAAGGAAATTAGGGGTGGTTATGAAGAAAGTGATAGAGTGGATGAATATACATTTTTTCTCGAATAGGAAAAGTGTATTAATATTTTTTTTTGTTCCTTTTCTTTGATCTTTCAAACTTAGATTGTTAAATGAATGTGAAGATGGGGTTGTAAAGAATGTACATAGTGTAAATGATGTGAATATTTGTTTATAATGTAGATAATGTGAAAGATATAAATAAAGCATCTCCTAAAGTCTTTTCGACAAGTGTCATTGTATCTTGTACATCCCTTTGAATTATCATCAACTTTTGCACCAGATGGGATTTCTTATTTTTCCATCCTTTGGATGGGATGTTAAACCGAAGTCCAGCCCCCCCCCCCCCCCCCATGCTGCACTACATTGTCAGTATTTAAAAATTTAATCTAAGTATCTGGTGTGGGAATAGAACTCAGTGTTCAGCACCAAAGGAGAGCATGCTTCATTTTGAGAAACTGACACTACTTCGATACTTAGATAATTGTCAGAATAATAAGTTTTGTGTTACCAGGCTTTTTCTTTAAGATATGAAGTCTGAAACTCAGATGCCTGCCATTATTTGGTGACTGTAATATTCAGTAATTTACCAGAATACAACAAAGTTTATGAGAAACATACCAAAAATATGAGGTAAAATCAAGGATGTTTGAGAGCTATGAATTCAGATCACTTTTTGCTAAAGTAGATGTAGACAATCAAAATATTTCAAATATTGCTAAAAATGGCAGTTGTGTCAATTGGCTTGAGCTCTGGGGTTGCCACAAAGAGCATGTTTTGTTTTGTTATGTGACATCTCAAGTTGATTATTTAATCTGTAGGTGGTGTAGAAGATATGGGGTAGCTAGCCCTCCATGTAAAATCTGAGCATTTTTTTCTCTCCAGTGCTGTCTCCTTTCATGGAAAGGATACTCTCAGATAATTATTTTCAGTACAATGTATTCCATTTATCTTCTAATCAAATTCTGATGTGTATGCTTATCTCCTACCTCCCCTTAAAAATAATACATAGGGGGTGTGAAATTTCCTCCAGCTAAAAATGTAATAGTAATTACATTGTAGAAGTGTTTTTAAAGTACTTAAATAAAAGGATAATGTAATACTGTGATGTTGTGAAACATTGATTATGTAGACTGCATTAAAGGACATTTTACTTGATTTTGCAAAATGTTCACCCTGATTTTTTTCATACATACTTAGGATGTAGTGTAGGAAGATGGGAAGGAAAAGGCTAACCTCTATCTATTCACACATGTGTATTGCAAACTGTGGCTCTGTGAGGATTGTTTCCAGTACTGTGATCATTTAGTAGGAATGTATTTTTGACTTTTTGAAATTTAATCTAACTGAACTAAGAAAATGTAAATTCACCGGTATAGGTTTCAGGTAGTGAAAAATAAGTCCTGATTTGTTAAAAAAAACAGCTGAACACAAAGTAGTGTAGTAAACAAACAAATTTCTTTTCAAGGAGGATGGAGTGCTGCCTTGTTAAAAAAACATGCTTGCTGCACGTTGAGTAACTTTTGACTAGTGAGGTACCACATACATCTGTATTTGAACTATTTAGTTTGTTTGTGGATCTTAGATTAGTTTATGCACTTGTGGAGCTAATTATGCAGTGGCTTAAAGATTACTGTAGTCATTCAAAATATACTGTCCTAGGGTACAACTGATTCTGGGCTTGTTTTATGAATGTACAACAGCAACTAATTGTGTTTTTGAGCTAAGCTGACATTTTACTAAAGTACTTCCAAAGTGAGCGCTCAGCTTTAAACTGTAAGCATGGAACTATGTATACTTACTGATAAAACCATACCAGGAGCAGAGCTTTGACTTTTTAACAGTGGTTTTGAGATCTTCAGAAGCAGATAGATTACTATCTGCTAATCAACAAGAAGCAGATAGATTACTAGGATCTGCTGTAAGACTGATTACCTCTAAAAAGAATTTGCCCTTTTATGCAAATACTACTTACATAATATTACCAGTGTGCAAGGATATACGGTAAGATTTAACACATTAAAAAGATGTCTGTGTGTACCAGGAATATCTGCTTGACATTAAACAGCCTGTTATAATGTATGAACCATTAAATCATGCTGTATTATCAAAAATGTCAAAAAAGCATCACATAAAAAGGAGAACTGATCCTTTATCAGTAGACTTAAATGCTGAAGTAGTATGTCATGAACTAAAAACAAGGCGCACATATATATTTATTTATTTATATTTTTTAAGGTTTCATTGCTACAATACCACAAGCAGGCTTTATGGTTGCAGAGCTTTTTCTTTAAACATAAAGTGGTATGTATAGCTGGCTAAACTGTTTACTAAGGGTAGATATTGTTTGCAATATAAACTGCACATTTTACAGGAAGACAAAATGCAGTATGGTGTGCTTAAGTGTACAGTGGTTTTTGATTGGCCAGGATAATGTCATCAAGAGTAGGCTAGTCATTTTTGAATGAGAAATTGAAATTCAGATTATATTCATTTGTAAGAAGTGCCACAAAACTGTCAACTGTCGATAATTTTGCAGAATGTCCATACTGCTGTTACTTGTTTTTGGTCTTTTCCTTGTAAAATTTAGGTTTTTAGCAAATAATTGAGGATTATTCATATCCTTCATAGAATGTGTGCAACGCATGCTATTCTAGCATCACTTCATAAAGACAAATTTAAAAACACTGTCCCTGTTTTTAGGCCTTTGTCCATCTATTATTTTTTGTCTTGTCCCTGATTTCTTGCACAAGGAGGTAGAGACGCATGATACCACATGAAAGACATATTTGTTTAAAACAGAGTTGAATGGATGAAGATAAGATTGTGGGATGTTGTATGTGATAAAAAGAGTAACTTCTTCCACAAGTTGTCCACACAAATCATGTCTACTGAGACTATAGTAAAGATTGTAAGAAACTTGAGGACAAACGGGGAGGGAGAACATACCACAGGAGCATTCTTCCTGATTACATGAAGATCTGTAGAATTTCCCTACTGACTTGCTACATATTTATTGTGATGGATTTGAAAGTTTGTAGGTGAAGATATGCCATTGCAAAGGAGAGAAATGATGAGAGGAGTGGGATAGTGGGCTTATTAAGCACTAATTATGTGAGAGATGTCCGGCAGTTAAGTGGTGAGAATTGTTGGAATAGTGTGCAGGAAGAAAAAATAATTTACTGGAGAAGTGCATAACAGAGATGATGGGAAGTTAACAAGTGTTGATTTTGAGTTTGAAATGTCGGCTGCATGCATTTTGGCAACCAGACAGGTCAAAGATTATTATGGCTGTCTCCAGGACAGTATAGAGAGTAAGACACTTACCAGTACAGTACACAGAACTTAAGGTGTGATTCTTTAGCAGATGGCATTCATGCATGCAGGGACACAAGATTATGATCCAGTCACATTTTTACTGATATGAACTAGGGTATGTAGTGAAACAATTTACCCTCTGGAATTAAATGTTATTAGTGCATTCTGAAGGTAAGCTTGCTCTGTAAGTTTGCTGCTAAAAGTAGAAGTGTCCTTACTAGTATGTGGTTTGTGCTGCTTTGTGCAAAGCCTTTTTTAATTATTTATTTTTTCCTCCGTTCCCTTGTCCTACAATCATGGTCCCCTCTTCATATCATTCCTGGGAGAAGTCATGGCTGTATTTCTGCATGTGAACCATGGATATTTATTTTGTTTAACAGTCATAATCCATAGTTGTCAACAAATCAGGGTCAAATCTAGAAATAATTTGGGACAATCAGGAACACTTAAAATGTTAGCACTATTAACTTGAGGCGTTGACAGAATAAGAAAAAGTGAATTGATATTGTGTGTGTGTATATATATATATATATATATATATATATATATATATATATATATATATATATATATATATATACATTTTCTGAAGTCAAAGAAGCCTATATCTCTAAGTGTAGGTCATCACTTTGTCTCCAGAAGTCATCAGATTTATGGGGTATTAAGAGGGGGAACATTTTATCATCTGTGTTAACTGCCATTGTAAACAATTTTAACACCTTTATTGAATTATTACTTAAGATTAAAGCAAACATGCATTTATATGAAAGGAAACAAACCATATTAAAATGTTCTAGTTGTACAAAAGAATACATGTAATGTATAATGTTTGCAACCATCATCAGTACATTACATAAACTGCCCATTTCCTGACTTCGCTTAGACCTCACTCCTCTTACAAAACATTATTCTCCATGTATTGTTCTCACAATTTCCATTTTTGTATATAATTTGCTGCTACCCTTTTCTAAATATCCCACTTCCAGTTCTTGTATCTCTGTTGCAATATTCAGTACTTTGAGTATAATTGGTTTAGATTTTGATTTCTATTTTCTAGTAATTGCTGTTTTGGCAACCACCAGAATTAAACTTAACAAGGCCTTAGTATGTCTAGCAAATTTAGATCTTAAATCCCAGCTCAAAAAATAATTTCCTTGTTTATACCCATTTCCTTTTGACATAATACTCTATAGTGACATTTTAAAGTTTGCCAACTCATTACACTCCCAAAACATGTTTCCAGTTACCTCTTTCTTCCTTATCACACTTCCGACATTTGGCATCTACCTGAGGAAGAATACTTTGGAATCTACTTTGGGTATAAAAATACATATGCAAACTTTTTCAAGCAAAAATCCTAAATCTGCTAGACTTTGTTGCATATTTGGGAGCTGTACATATGTCCTCCCATTTGATCCCTTGTGAACTGTTTATCCATTCTCTCTTTCCAATCTTTTTCCAACCTTCTCTGATTGGTTCCTATAGTTATTCTGCAATATTTTATATGCCCTACTAATTATCCTTTTTTTAACAGGAACTTCTGTTCTGGATTCAACTAAAAACTCTACAAGAGCAGTGTTTTCACCTAGGATTCCGCTATCCCTTTTTAGTTGGTGAATATTTCATACCAGTCCCTGATAACGAAGGCAGCCTCTAGCCAAATGTCTTCTTGGCCTCTTCCCATTCTTTTATATTTCCCTCTCCAGTTGTTTGCTCCCAATAACTTGGTTCCTTTACCAATTTTCTCCAGTAAATTCTAACCCCCTGTTGTTGTCTATTCTTTGTACCCTTAATTCCAGCAATACAAGGACTACCGTAAACTCTCTAATTTTAACCCAGATAGCTTCAATCACTTGCTTTCCTCTACCAATTGGTCCTTCCTCTATAACCTCCCCCTGGAGGAAGGAGTCATAGAATTCAACAATATATTTTAGACACACTTAACTGTCTACCCCCACCAGGTAAATAAGAATCAAAAGTTATTTTGCTCCATGGGTAACAAAAGCCACCCGAACCCTAATGCAGAAGGGCGAGAATGTGTGGAAAAAAGCTAAATCTTCCATTGATGCAGATCTGTAGAGCACTCTGCAATCTAATTACAATAGGTCACACTTAACAAACAAAACGTTTTTTCAACAACCTCTAAGCAGTCCCCACTCCAACCCCCAAAGGTTCTGGCAATCTGTTAACAAACTTCTACATCCTGGCTTCCCCTCATCACCCAACCCATGCCCCAATAGCTCTCCTACTGATACTGCTACCTTCCTAAACTCCTTCATTGACTCTATCCATAGTCTAACTAAAAATTATAACATTAACTGCTCCCCTGTCTTCCCCAAATACCTGTTTCTCTTTAAACCCATCCCTACAACCTGTATCAAATCAATTCTTAGTAAACTTAAATCATGTTATCCATAAGTCGATAGTCTTCCTCCTCAATTTCTAAAAATTGCTGCTAATTCTATAGCTTACCCCATCTCCATATTAGTAAATAGACCCATCAAAGAAAACATAGTACTTGACATCTGGAAGAAATGTTATGTCATATCCTTACACAAAGGTGGTATCTCAACTGACCCCTCAAATTTCAGGCCAATTGCCATTCTATCTCTCCTGTCAACAATTCTAGAAAAATGCATTCATAAACAGTTCTTTGATTACCTTCTGCTAGAAAATCTCTTTACCCCTACACAGCATGGTTTTCAGCCAAAACATAGCCCAGCTACTGCTATGACATCCTTCACAAACTATTTGTTAACTCTCGAGACAACAGTAAGTTAGTCTTCTGTCTGTTTCTGGATCTTTCCAAAGCCTTTGACACTGTCTCCCACTGACTGCCTTTTTCTAAACTAACTACCTTCAATGTCTCCAAGTCTGTACTTTCTTGGTTCTCCAGCTATCTCTCCAATAGATTCCAAGCAGTTAAATGGCAATCTAACTTCTCTCCCTTTTTACCTGTGCAAACAGGGGTAGCCGAAGGCTCCATCCTTGGACCTGTATTTAATATCTTCATTAATGACTTCCACTATTCCTGTCCACTCTCTCTTGTGTTATACATATGCAGATGATTCCGCTATCATCTCCTACTCCGACAATATCTCACATCTTCACACCCTCACCCAAGAATCTCTGCTCTCAGTCAAAAAATGGCTAACTTCCAACCAGCTCCTACTTAACTCTAAGAAATCTAAACTTCTCCTATTCCTTCCTAAAGATCTACAACATCATAAAGCTACCTTAACTGACTTCTCCTTAAACAACGGTATCATCTTGTGAATCTCATACAAAATGTCTAGGTGTTATTATAGAGGACCAGCTAAAGTTTGATCTTCATACTCAGCAGTGTATTAAAAAGACTCTTAAAAAGTTAGGCCTACTCTACAGGCATTAAAAAAAAATTCTCACAAATGCTACTAGGCTCTCCCTTGCACAGGCTTTCCTACTTCCCACCCTACTCTATGCAGCCCCTATTCTTACACACCTCCAATCCAACCTTCTGTCTAAACTAGAACTCATCTATAACAAAATCTCTAGATTTGCCTCTGACCACCACTACCGGTCTCACCATTGCCTGGCCTTGAAAAGCCTACACTGGCTGGAATTTCATCATCAAATCCTACTACCTGAGCTTCTCGTGACCACTCTATCTTATAAGAACCCTCCTCCTGCCTCTCTCTCTCCCCTTATCCATCCCTACACACCCAGCCATGCCCTCTGTAGCTCTCAACAGTATCTTCTGCAGGTATCTCTGCCCAGCACAAATATTGGCAAACTCCTTTATAGCCACTCGGTGGCAGAAGCCTGGAGTAAACTACCACCTAGTGTTAGATCTATCTCAAACTCCATCTCTTTTAAAATAGCCCTAAAAGATACTCTTCATAAATATTGGTCATGCTTATGTAATCACCCTACTTAACCCCATCATTCCCTCCTCTTATACTCCTCAACCTCTCTTGTAGCAACCATCTCTGCCCCCTCTTACAAATCCATCAATAGACAGCTTTCTCACAGCCTACAGTACTGCAGACTTGTATTGTGATCTGCAGCTGGGGATTATCTCCTGCTCCTAGCGTACTTATACAATTTATATGTTGACATGTGCTTTGCCTGCATATGACCAGTTTTCAGTTTCTCTTCGTACTACTGTTTGTAACTTTTGAACTCTAATATGTTTTAAGACATTGTTCAATATTATTGCATGTTTTTTTTTCTCTGACTATTGTTATCATATTATTCACTCAATATGTTAACATTTATTGCTAAATTTAATTGTATTTATTTTTTACTCTGTCATTTGAAAACTTTTTGTGTAAGGTAATTCTTGGAGCCTTTCTCCTCAGGCCTGCACTGAAAAAGGGCTGTTGCCCAGTTGGAATAACCTGATTAACGAATGTCAAATAAATAATAATAAATAATTGGGGAACAATACTCTGCCAGAGTTCCTATTGCTGAATTCACGTCTTCCATACCTACATATTTTCATAAATTTCTTCAGAAATCTACTCACCTTTCTTTTATTTCTCTTCTAGGTTCCCCCACGTACATCTTCACTGTTACCAAATTCCATTCCACCTATAAGTAACATTCCCTGCTGAAAGCTGATTATTTCTCTTAAAATGTTCGTAAGTTCCATAATAGCAGTTTTAGGTGGAATATAAATACATGCCAGTTTAATCCTCCTCCCTTGCCAGTAGCCCCTTGCTGCCACAAATCTACCATTGTTATCTTTTTTCCTCCTGTATCACTGTTGGAGCTCCTGTAGCAATTAGTATAATTACTGTTCTTCTCCTTTGTCCATGATATTCTGCTGAATATACATCCTGAAATCCTTTCTTTATCAAATTCACATGTTCACTTCTTTCCAAATGTATCTCATGTGAGCCATTCACATTCCAAAACAATTGGATAGTGTAGCCATTATAAGTTAGTATTCCCACCTATTAGGTGTGACAGCTTTTTAAATGTTTGTTCCCAGTATCTGCATTATATGCATCCGATAGTATTTGCAGGTTGATGTTTTATATAGTTGCTTCTTGTCATCTCCATGTGAACCTATGTCACATTTTACAAGACTTCTTTTAGTTTTTACTGAAAACATTCAAAAGAAACCCACCCCAGAACACCCCTATAACCTAAGCACATCTTTAAGTACTGACATTTAACCCTCCTGATAGGAGCAATTGTTCCAAATAAAAAGCTGCATTCACAGGCATTAGCTAACCTAAAATTAAGTTTTTCCATGCTAAGGTGATGTTACAGCCTATGCTAATACTTACAGTAATTGCTGTCTGTTCTTCTGTTAGGTTTATTCCTCTCACAGATGTGAAAAACAGCTTGTATGCTTTCGGAAAACATTACCTTTTAACCTTAAGAAAAAGTACACTGACTACCTTTAAATAAAACTAAATTATGCATTGTTCTAGTAAATACATTAAAGTATTTAGGTACCAGGAAGGCTGCTATACTCTGTTCATTTCCAGTAATTTCAAAGATTATTCTTTTTACTAAGCTACTTGTCCTTGTACTTTTGAATTTTACAATTCTCTTCACAAGCGGTGCTCAGAACCCCCGAGAGCTATTGCTTGCACCTGTAGTCTACTAATCTTCATGGAAATATATATATATATATAGAGAGAGAGAGAATGACTGCCCTTAGATACTGACAGTGAACATTTATTTGCCATATGAAGACTTTTCATTACATTCACAGTGTTCTCTTATATGTAAGTCCACGTGGTTACATGCATCAAAATGTATTGCATTAAGCCAAGGAAATTAATCTAGATATTCACCTATGCTAAAACAGTAGAAAACATCTCAACTCTACATATATTAGAGGTGGTGTAATTTAACATCCCACACCACCCCCACCCAATAGCCCAAGATTACAGCATATTTACTTAAGTTTTTGTTTAGCCTTTCTTATCTTTTTACAAAAAATTGCTTGATAATTTTAGGATCTTTATCGCATACAACAATCACTGAAACCGTTTTACTCTATAAAATGCAGTTTATATCATGAAATGTTTTATACAAGTATTGTTAAGAACAAAAATTGTTTAAAAATAACAAAAATTGTTTTGCTAACAGTTGCTCTTTTTTTTCCTCTCTGTATCCTTCCAAACATTAATGACAAGAACTGGGCTATATGCCTTTTATTCCCTCAGCACATTTAATAAAGTCAACGAAAGTCCAATCATTCTCAGTCACTTTTTTTTGTAAAGCCGTACTACACAAATGTGATTGATGCTTTTATAGTGTCATGTTTATTTACTAATTTCAGTGTAGCTGCTCTTCTGCCTGTTCATCTCCATCTTGCAACCCCAGACTCTGGTTCAAGTTTAAGGTACTTAAGATTGTTCTAGTCAACTCCTGTGCTGTTTTCTGTGTCTCAGTCATTTTCATTTGAAACATTAGAAAAGGTTTTGCTGACCGTCTTTCTATAACTTTATTACTAGAAGAATGAGAAGCGGAGTCCCCTTCTGTTTGATAGCTCACTTTTTGTTAGACAAACTTTTGTTGTTCTTCCTTTGCCTTTTCTGCATCAATAATGACTTTGATCCTCCAGGAAGAATATTCTAAAGACAGTTGGATACAGAAGCTTAAATCTCATACCTGCCTCTCGACATTCCCCGATTGCTGGGATAAATGTATTCACTGTAAATCAGGCAGAAGAGAAGCAATCATTTTCCACAAACACTCTACTGTTTCCAACTTTTAATACTTTGCTCTTCTGCCACAGTTTTGTCAGGATCAACTCTTTCTGCTTGGATGATTGCAGTTTATTAATACAGGTCTTGGCTGCTTTCTCATGGCCAGGTTTTAAGCATGCACATGATGTGCCTTTTGTATTAACAAATCCTGCTGTGAAATACCCATCCATTTGCTAATCTGTGCATTCATACAATCAGTACAGTCTATTCCTTCCAGTTTCTGTGGTATAGCAGAAAATATCAGATTTTCTGTGTGTGCTCTATCCTCTGATTAAGCAGTCTCATACTCAGCCAGCCTTTTCTTCATTTTGACCTCTGATTTTTGCAGTTGTATTAGTTTAGCTGTGTAGCTGTTAATGCTGCTTCCATTTTTCCAACCTTTTGTTATTTGAGTTGATTTACTCCATCAGTGTTTCATTTATTTTAATGAGCTCTGACATTTGATTTAATTTTTCTCTAAATTATTGAAAGCCATCTTTTGTGCCAAAGTGGAACTTTTAACATCTTTTTGTTGAACTACTGCAGGATTCTTCAGTCAGCATTTTTTCTTCACCTTTTCTAGTTGATTTTCATTTAGACTGTCTAAGTTTCTTCTTTGCTGGCATTCAGGCAGCGCACTTACTAGCCAGGAACTGAACTTTACCTCGCAGTTTCTTTTTTCACACTTGGAGAACTGAAGTTAAGCCGTTGAGCAATGTGCAGCCATCTTAGACGTTATATACATTTTTTTCATAAAAGCAGGAAACATTCAAGCAAGCTGCACTGTTGGATAGTCACACAGAGAGCAGACTAGAGCAGTACACACTCATTACTTATTGTAGCCATTCAGACAGTCAGGGAGTCCTCTGTGCACAGTGGAGAGCTTGCTCAGTTGGTAGGCAGCTGGCCAGTGATGTTGCTGGTAATAATGAACTTTATTTCTTTTTGCAGGGCAATAACATTTACAAAAACACATTTAGCTGGCAGTTTTAAACCTGCTGCATCTGCCTGTGTGCCGACCATGTAATTTTCACATTGGTTGGGGAGGACTAGTCAAACGGATCAAATACGTGGGAAAGTGATAGATTAGTAGTCTGTGTTTGCTACTGTGTAGATCATGGGATAAGAAGAAAGGTGGGAGGCAGGGCATACAACTTGCTTGCGTAACTAAGATGACACATGCACGGCAAGCTGCAGCAACTCACAAAGGGGGACATAGTATTGATTGAAACTGGTGGGTCAGAATCATTGGATCAGAATCCAATGAACATTAAAGAAAGTGCCTTTTTTGTTGCTGTTGTTTTTGGGGCTCCCAAGACTCATCTGGCCTAGGTCACCAACTGCTGGATCTGGCTCTGGTTGCCCTGTATCACCCTTCTCATCCTCCAAAGTTTTCAGATTTTTCCACTTTTACCAGATTTGGTGAGTCAGGCTTCTCTTTATCAGCAGCACAGATGTGGAGTAAACTGTCTGAAAATATTAATCATATACCCATAAAAATTGATTTCAGACATGTTTTCAAGATCTCTCGCTTTAAAATTGGGCTTGCAACGTGGGTATTTCCTAGTCTACTGTCTTTTTTTTTCATACTGATACTACACCTCTTGTCTAATTATTATGGTCATGCAGTATTACTGTACTTGTTACATTCCCATTCATAGCCACCCTGCCCTCCTGCCTCTTACATTGATATGCAGCATGCTTCTCCTTTATTCATGATACCTGTTTCATTAGTTATACTCCATGTCTTCCTCTTGTATTACTAGTTCCTCATGTCACATGTAAATGTCCTTCTCATTTCTGTTATTCACTCTTCTTATGCTTTGACTGTTTTTTTCTTCATAATGCTTTGAGTCCTTTCTTATGAACTCCATAATATTCTGTTTATATTCCTTACTTAAACTGTATATAATTAAGTAAAGTGTGTGTGTGTGTGTGTGTGTGTGAGAGAGAGAGTTAGAGCAAGCGTGCGTATATATAATTTATAGGTGTTAATTCTCAGGCTAATTTTTATATACTTTGTGTTGCTTATATTAACTCTTTTTGCTCAGGGTGGGATTCAAGGACAATAGTATAGTGTTTGTATGCTTATTGTGTAGGGAAATGCATGATTAAAAGCCTGTGTTTGAATCCTAGACTGTTGCTAGCAATGTATTATTGTAAACCAGTGCCTGTCCTAGACTGTTGCTAGCAATCTATTATTGTATGTCATTGCCTATATTTGGTTCATAGAACATATGTGGATGACCAACACAACATGCGAAATACCAGTAGTTTCATCAACAGTCAATGGTATAGAGTGCAGAAGCACATAACGTACATGCTGTGATGCAAAACAAAAGCACAGGGCTACCAACCTTGCAGATGGTGTTGATGTGCCCATGTGGCAGTTGTAACAAAAGTACAGTGCTTGTTGTATATATACTTTTATCCCCAGAACTCGCACAGGAATGTATGTACTAGTATGGCAACATTCACCTTTGTATAAAGCAGACATACACAGATCTAGACAAACCTACACATACACACACAGTTCATGCTGATGGTAGCAAGGTGCATTGTTTCTCACCTTAACTGGCTCTATTGCTCCTGTTGCCCCCTAAAATAGCTGTGGGTCATCCTTCTGGTACTTAGCCCACAGAGATGCGTTATACTGCAAGGTGCTGGCATCAGTTACTGTAGATAATGAGATGATAATTATGAGTGTCATTAAGGAATATGTAATGGGTGGCCACGGTGGTGCAGCGGTTAGCGTTGCCGCCTCACTGCAAGAGGTTCTTCGGTTCGATTCTCGGCTGGGATGCCTTGTGTGTGGAGTCTGCATGTCCTCCCTGTGGTCGCGTGGGTTTCCTCCGGGTGCTCCGGTTTCCTCCCGCATCCCAAAGACATGCTGTAGGTGGATTGGACACTCTAAATTGGCCCTAGGTGTGAGTGTGTGCATGTGTGTACCTTCTGTGGAAGGTTGGGCGCCGGGCTGGCAACTCAACACCGTAAAACTCCACTGCCAATCATGAGCGGACGGATGATCCGCTGTGCGACCCCTAACCGGGAAAAGCCAAAAGACGAAGAAGATTAAGGAGTATGTAATGCTGCCATTTTTAAATTGGCTAACTCACTTCTGCATCACATATAGCTGGATGTTGAAGCACTGTCATGTAAACAGATGCACACACACAAATGCGTGTTTATGAATGGGTGCCAGGCAGAAATTAGTTTATATTTGTGACTGACACTATAGTGCTGTTACAAATGTGTGATTACTGTTATGTATCTAAAAAAATATTGAGACTGCAGTACTTCCAATAATTCTCCACTCTCTGAAGTAGTGTGATCTCAGAGTTATAAGTAGCTGGAACGTGGTGGTACAGTACCCCCTGCAAAACTGATTTAGAAGTGTTCCCTTGAGCTTGAATTTTGATGTGCACTGGGATTCCTTGCTCTGTGATGCCACATTTTGAGTTCAGATGATTTTGTCATGAAGGCCGTTATAAATTATGTGAATATAATTAAATATAAAGTATGTATAATGCATGTGTGTGTGTGCATTATACATACATGTGTGTGTGTATGTGTGTGTGCATAAGCAACAAGGCAAGCAGTATGCATTGTATGGATACTGCTCCATTCCACTTGAGACATGAGCCCATAGGGCTATTGCCTTATATGTTTGTGGTGGTATGCTTTTATCTTACAGTGCACAGTCTTGAGTTTTTATTCAGATTATAAAATGGGCATTTGCATTTTTTTTATATACTTTATGTAACAGAATCATTTATTTGATCATGTGTTTTATTGACATAAAGTAGACCTTCTACAAAGGTTACCAATGCTTTTTTTAGATGATAAAAAACATTTCTTTCTGGAATTTAAACTGTGACCATTTCTACATTCATAATACTGTCTAAGGTTATGGGTATTTTTGTAGGTCTTTCATCTAAATGCCAGAAATTGCTAAATTATGAGTCCTGTATTCATGAAATTAAATTTGTATATTTAAGATTAATAACTCAATATTTTTTCAACATTGTACAGTATACTGATTTCGTACTGACAAAGTCACTGCCATTGAAGGCACTCACTCAGCAAAAATTATTTTATAGTTGATGTGTGGCGAGTTTTACAGAGAGTGGGTGTTTCAAATCATTTCTCATTATAGATGGTGGAGTGACAGTGTAACAGTTTGTACTGTTGTTGGGCTCTATAGATGGCATGTTAAAAATGCTTTCCCTAAACACTTAAATTAGTAATATTATAAGAAATGTTTGCCAAATGTCTAGAAAAAAGTAAGTATATCATAGAGGATTAAGATTCTGAAATGTTAACAAACTTTATGTTGTTGTCTTTAGATGGATTCCCTTAGTCTTCAGTTGTGAATTGTGTAGCTTTGAGTTAAGCCACTTAACCATATAATGCTGCTAACTTTCCCTGAAAGAAGAGTCAGTTTTGCCTTGAGGGTTTTATGCAGTTAAAAATTTGTAAATAAATTAATAAATAGATTCAGGTTTATTGTTAATTAGCAACATTTCTGTACCTCAACCTCAGCCTTGGAATGTGAAGTCCTTTTTCTTCCAAGAGAAAGAAAACGCTTTTAAAGTAATAAAACGGTGTCTGGCAGTCAGTGCAGAAGAGTACATTTGGCATTTAGCAGAGAGGCTTAAGGCTATGAACTGTTAATATATGGCTTCCCGTAATCCAGGATTTGATTCTGTCAGCCTCCATTTGCTTACTGTGTGACTATGAACAGGTCACTTACCGGACAGCTGGGAAATTAGACTAGAACTACCTGTGAGCCTAAAAAAATATATTGAATGCATCTGTCATTGTTATTAAGGTTTGTACTTTGTCATTGTGACAACTATTTCTTAATGGACGCATGCTCAAAATTTTAAAGTCTCAAAAGCTGTATTTTTAGTGGCAAAAGTCTTTAGATGAAATACATGCAAAATGCTAAAATATACTTCTTTTTATAGATGTCTGGAATATTTCAAAGTCCTTAGACATATCTCTCAACTGTCCAGATTTTTGCAGAATGTCCAGATTTTTGCCTCATATTTTTTGTCTGTTCGTCATAAGTGTGGTTTTCTGACAAATCAGTAAGGATTGAAGTCATTATATAATGGCAGACATTTGAGTTTGACTTTACATCCTTCAGAAAATGCATGATAATACAAAGGCTGCTATTCTAGCAACTTTCTAAGTTTATAAGAACAATAATTAAGATCTGTCCCTTTTTTGACGCCTTTGTTCACCCGTTATTTTTGGCTTTGTCCAGATTTTTTGTGTTATAAGGTTGAGAGGTGTGTCCTGGATGCCCCCCTCCCCCCCGAGTGACTGTTTCCCCACTAATTTCTCTAGACTTGTTATAACAAATTACTGCAAGTTTTTAGTTTGTTTCTCTGGATTTCCGTACATGGCATGTTGATCATGTAGTGTTTGCCACGGAGCTGGCAAGAACTCAGCATGTCTATTTCAAGATTCTGTACACAGTGAATAACAAAGGCTTTTATTATAGCCTTGGAATCGGTTGTGCAGCTGTCTTGATAAACAAGAGACCTGTCCTAAGAGAAGGTAAACTTAGAGAAGGCTTAACCACGGTTAGAGAAAACAGCAGCTTTAATCAAAAATGTAAGCAATGTCTTATTTTATGATATATATAAAGAGTGTGTGCCAATCAGACAACTGGTATGTAATCTTTTTATTTTATGTATTATTTGCTTTGCTTTTAGTTTCGGGGCCCACTTTCAGTTAGAGCTAAAGGCAGAAACCATGTTGTGAAGGTTTTTTATTCTTAATCTGCCCACTAATGTATTTCTGATGCAGTTACTGCCCACTATGGACTTGCTTTACCTGTATGCAAACAGATTTTAAGCACAGGATTATGAGTAATATGACCAGGCAGTTCTGCTCATTTTATGACTAAATTAATCAAGCACATTTAATAAATTAATCCATTAAAGCAATGTATACATGCATCCCACGTGTGTGTGTGTGTAAGATATATATGTATACTATCTTAACACTGACAACTGCACTTCTGAATCCAGTGATGCCAACAACAGATTACCAAAATTCAAAACAGCATAAGAAGAAAAAAAAAGAAAAATCCCCAATTCCCAAACTCCGTACAGCTATGGACCCAGGAACAGCAAGCACTAACATGGTTTTATGGGGTTTTACAAATTACCGGATAACATTTACAATTAATACTTGGTGAGCAGCCCTTAATTCCTTCCAGCTTGTGTCTTTCCAAATTAGTACCATACAATTTACCAGATCTAAATTAAACTAGAAAAATATTGTCCAACTGTTTTGCCTTTCCTGAAACTTATTATGCATGTATCTGGCACTGTATTCTAAAGAAAAAGAAAAACTTTCCCTGGATAATAAATGCCAGTGTTTCTCAAGTGTCATCCTGATCTGAAAACTGTTAGTTTTCTATGTGGTGATCTATCTAGAAGTAGGTACTTGACCCCTATGCCCTTTGTAAATTAGCAGCTGCTTTGTTCCTCAGGTTAGTTATAATCTTATTGGTATAGCCCCTTTGCTGTATATATGTACTAGCTTTATGATTGTAAACTTAATCTTATTACGAATTACTGTATACATTTAGTTAAAAACTGAGATTTAGGTATATTGTTTATGGTATGTCTTGAAAGACGGCTGCTAGAATCTAACAAAGAGTTTTAACTAAATGTTTTTTGTAAAAAGAAGTGCAGATAGTTCCATCAGTAAAGTTGGTTTTGATTACATCTAAGAAATCAATAGTAAGTAAATCATGTTTACTTGTAAATTGGATCCCACAAGGATTATTATTCAAAAATGTATAATTGGCTGTAATTCAGTTAAGTTTCCATTTCAAACTCTAACAGCAATTATCTAATAAGGATTTCACTTTCTCTTGGAAGTGGCAGAAGCATAATTTAAGATTTGCTAAAAATGTGCATGCACAAATTATTAATGCTAGAGTAAAATGTAAAAGACAGTTACAGACTTGAACCATTTCATGTAACAATGAAATCTACCACAGGTGTATGTATCATCCATCACTGAAACAGAATTTGATTCTGCGGACTTACTCTGGACTGATATAGGCTCACCACTGTACCACTGAAGAGCTGAGTTATCATCACTAGCTCCCCAGGGATTCACCTCTGTCGTTTTCAACTCATTGGTATTTTACCAACATAAACTTATTGTGCACAAAAAAATTTCTAGGAAGTGATAATAATTCAGTGCCACAAACTCTTTATGTGGTATGGTAACTTACTGCCATTACTCAGATGTCTGACACACCAATGTTACAAATTACTCAGCTCATATGGTAGATATAGCTTGACAGTCCGTCTGTTTGAAAGGCAAATACTGACAGTGAAAATTCATAAGCTTAGGACATTTATCCTTGAATACAGTAGTAAACAATTACAAAACTGTAAAGCTTAACTTAATAATGAAAACCTTTAGGAAAAGAAATCTGATAATACAATGTCCAAACTGGATGTACAAGTAAATATGCATTTGCAGAGAGGAAATGGAAAAGTAAGCAGTTTGAAAAGGTGGCATCAGCAATGCTCCGTCTAAAATTAGCTAGTTCAAACGCTATAACTTAAAGGTTATTAAAACTCTATTTGCCACTTACTAAAAGTTGCAGAGTACTACATGAAAATGAACTCGCAGCATCTGGGTGGTAGAAGGTCTGCAGAGGACACCAACCACTGACTGAATACTTGTTTCTGAATCCTCCAAGGAGAGAGTCCCTTTGAGACATCACTAGGTTACTTTAATTATTTACTTAGTTAACTTAATATTTGATAATTGGGTAGGAGAACTGGTCCACACCCATGACCCAGGCACAGAGAAAACGCAGTAAGTACAGTACAGTATTATAGAAAATAAATTTATATAGGCAGCAGTGCGCTTACAATGCATTCTTAGATAAGTTGGAATACTTTAAAATGCATACGGCTACAGCTGAATGGCTTGCAAAAGTGAGCACAAGTAATGAAAAGCAAACCAAAATGTAGAGAGAGAATAATTCAGGCCTGTTAAATAGTTTTAAAAGTAAATGCTGCAGTACATGATTAGTGGTTTTCACTTCTCCATTATCCCTAAAGTATTTACACTCCACTTCCTTAAAGAGTTGCCCTTTTGGCAACTTCTCTTCTTCTTGTATGATGTGAAGATGTTTGTCTTACTTCTTGCATTGTCAAAATTCATATCCACGCAGCACAGTTACCTAGTTTTCCGGAGAGTTCACATTTAAATGAGGCAATATGCTAATTAACAGGAAGTGGCCAGGTTAGCCCTGCTAGTTTGTATGTGTGCGTGTGTGTGTGTGTCTGCACACAGTTTTTCTTTTAAAGCCCTGCTGGATTTCAACATTGGGAAAAATTACAGTTTCTGCAAGGTTTTATACTGCTTACAATTTTGATGCGTCTTGACAGAGAAATGATTGCATGGTTTTGTACAGTGTTTTCACATTTATTTATTTTTTGCCTTAATTACAGAAAATTTGGTTTTGTGCTGTTTTTCACACCGCTTCTCTCCTTCCCAGTTAAGGTTCTTTGAATTATGATCTGCAGTGCTGCAGATGGGGAGCTGGGAGTTTTTTCATCCCCCACTAGTCTTTTGCTTTCTCCACAGTTATGTCACTGTGGGGTTAGCTTTTTTACAGAAGGGGTTTGTAAAGGGTTAATGGATAAATGCCTGTTTTGTTTCTTGACCATCAGTGTTTTGTTGTATGTCAAAATTAGTTTTATTTTGTGGTACAGTGTTTATTTTTATGTGGTTTAGTTTTAGACGCACGGTTTCATGTGGTGAGATAGAAGCCATTCCATTTGATAATTGTGTTGAGTGTGACTGATAGCTTTAAAATCAGTTAGTAGGGCTGGGGTAGCTTTAAAATCAGTTAGTAGGGCTGGAATTGATTTCATCAAAAACATGACAATCTGGACATTCACAAAAAAATCAGCTGTGCAGGATGACAGAGTTTGCACCTACCTGGATCCTGTCAGTAGAAGGAGGTGTACTGCGAGAGATCACTCCTTGGCTAATGTTTTAAGGTATAAGGAACTGTGTGATCTTTGAAATCTTTGATAGTATCAGTTATGTAAGGCAGACTAGTTCGTTTTAGTTCTGAATTAATATATATATTTTTTTCTGACAGATTAAAGAAAAAGAAAGAAGATAAAAAAGAAATTAAACAAGCATGGGCAATATATTTCATTGATGTGAGCAGTGCCTCTTTATGTACAGAGATTCTGATATTACTTTTCATAAGAAAAGAGAGGACCCCCATGGAGATAATTTAACAGCTTTACTGGGTCTTGAGAGCCGATTTGCATAGTTCTGTGGAGATTGTTGATGAGGGTATCAAAAATAGGGTAGTTGTCAAGTTTCAGAGATAATACATATACTTGCTTTATTGGCATTTGTGGTTTTGATAACTAGAAGGAATAACATAATGACAAGTTTAAATGTAATATGGAGAAGGCACGGTATAAGGTGAGGGGGATGGGTAGAAAGATAGGTCATTGCATTAAGTGGCTATTTAAGACTTTTGTCTCCATGTTCACATACTTAGCAGCAGGCATTGTTTGTAGTCATTCTGTTTGGGCCTTCCCTTAAATAGAGAAAAAAATGGTCCTTGCTGTATAACCCAAAACTAGTCTTAAAACTAATTCATTTTTTCCCATTTCTTAACTGGGTAGCTACATTGATCCAGTAAAGTACATTTTAAGACATAAAGAAGGTGTAGATAAGAGTGAGAGAACAAGACTAGTGACAATCTAGCCTTAATTGCCTCATAAGACGGACTATTCTTTTGATACCAAACAAGAGACATAGATGAAAAACAGTTAAAATGTAGTTAGAAAACAGAATTGCCACAAGTACAGCAAGTGGATGGTCTATCAGATATGAAAATAAAAAATGTTTACATAATCCAGGAACCCATAACACTCTTGTTACTTTTTCAGAACAGTTGCATTTGTAAAGGGTACATTTTTAAATCAAACAATGTAGGGAAAACAGTTTTTATGTATGTATGCATGTATTTATGTATGCGTGTGTTTATGTATGTATGCTGGCAAGAGTGAGGTAATTCACCAGAGCTGGGCAGTAATTGAAAACTGAAGAGTTTATAAATTGGAGCGTGGTTAGAGAGCTGAGTCCAGAAGAGCATGGTCAGCTATTTGGACCATAAAAAGATGGAATAATGATGTTCCCAGGCAGTAGTGAGGGGAACAAACTGATATACCTTGTTAAGTAAGGCCTGAAGCCTGATGCTGTTAGAGGAAGAGGAGGAGACAGTGAAAGTGATGAGTCTTTCAGTAATTGCAATGCAGATTTCATTACCCAGGAGAACTCTCAGCTCTTGCTTCAGGACAGAGGAAATAAATGCTGTAAGTCATCCTCACTTGAGTCTTGAGTTGTGAACTCCTTATTGATAGCTTCTGATGGTGTGAAGAGAAAGAAAGGCTAGGACCCTGCCACAGACTTGGACATTTAATGTTTGGCACTTTTTCATAATCCACAGGGTAGCCAAACTTCACTTTCCAGAGTGAAATGCCCCTTCTAGTACTAGTAGTTGTACCAGAAAGCTTAGCTTTGGTCTTTGGTATGTTATTGCGGAGTTACTTGTGTTGAAGTCTTATATCAGCTGTCTGAAGATCTTGTTGAAAGGAAGTGATGATGATGGGTGAATATCTGGTTTAGAAGAGGACCTAATGATTGGCATGCAAAAGGGTGTCCAGGCCAAAATTTTCAGGGAGCAAGGAGTTGAATACAGTGAGTATCAATCGCCCAAGTATAAAAGCTTGCCGGATCCTAGTGGAAGACTGAGAGGTACTGGATAGCACAGTACCTAGAAATGCCCTGTGGAACATTCATGAATATAAATGGAAGTCAAAGTGATGTCATTTTGATGTGGAATTACTGTGACTGGTATAAAAAGTGTATTGCTTGTTATAGGAAAGTCAATTTTCATTTATATAAACAGTGAGCTGAGCAGGTAAACCAGGTTGCAGTTTGCACAAGGGACAGATAAAAAAGGAGGTCAGTATTTGCTGATTTTCCTCTCTTTTATGAAGAGACATGACTTGGAAAATGAAGCTACGGTCTGTGGACGAAAGGACTGAGAAATATTACAGTAATGTCTACGTTCTTTAGACAGTACATTGGGTTCAGGTAAAAGTAAGCAATGCAGACTGACCATTTTTCCAGGCCACTGGGATCTGATAAAAAGTTCACTTCTTCTTGGACTTTTACATAGTTTATGAGCATAATTTTGGAAGTCCTACCCCTGACCTAATTTTCTTTTGAGGCTAGAATCATTAGCTCAATTGTGTGACCTTCAAATGAAATGATAATGTTTCAGATACATATCTCCAACCAACTGTATGTGCAAACCCTGTAAGTGCCATTTCAAAGTGGAACTAATGCCACATTAACCTCCACCTAGACTATTCTAAAGAAGAAGGGTTTAAGAGAGTACCAGCCCTCCTTACAAGCAGAATTGACAAAAAATGATAGTTTACTGATATTGTTGGCTTCTAGGTGGAACTTTCTTCCAGGTACCCTTTGTTTTCTCCGTACTTTAGCTTCCTTCTCCAAACAACTGTGGTCCTGTCTGTGGCAGCAGTCTGTTTATGTTGGCATGGGATCCTTAAGTTTATCTCCCTGCTCTGCATTATAATTATCCTTCTCCAGATTGATCCACTTTACTGTTTGCCTTCATCTAACTCAATTATAATATATACCTAAATAGTTCTGTTAAGATTACACATAGTAATGTTCAGTGTTGCATATATCCATACTGAACGTCATCATATTTTTTAATATTTGTGTTATTCCTTAATTGTTTTACTTACATTTGTTTGTGTGTGTGTGTGTGTGTGTGTGTGTGTGTGTGTGTGTGTGTGTGTGTGTGTGTGCGCCCTAAATGGGAGGGGGGATAGGACCCTGATCACAGTGAACCAGTTTCAGGCTCAAACTGGGAGATTATAGAGATAAGAAGTATAAAAAATGGGGGAAAAAATGACAAAGTTTTACAGAGGAATACAAAATTAATGTAATAAAAAGAAGTATAAAAATGAAATATGAAAACCTAGACGGGTACTGTACAAGGTGAAGGTAAAAAGAAAACCTAGCATTAGGCTTGTACTGGCTTGCTGTTTACCATTAGGTATTTAATTTATTATTCTGTATTTTATTTATTGTTGTACATCAATACTTCATGTTCATCATTTGATTACTGCTGCAGTAGCTGTAGGTATATAGGTTATATACTACATAGGTTATAAGCCAACCGGCCTCTAGAGCTTAAGGGAACTTTACACGTGCCCAAACCATTGACAGCTCAGGCAGAGATGAAGCAAATCAACAGTATGAGTACCATTTCCTTCCACTGAAGGGGACTCCTCTTGTAGGTTTTTGAGGATTGAGGATTGGGCAGTTTTTCTCCATTGCTAGACAGACAAGTTCCCTTAGGGGGAAAAAACTTCCATACTTTTCATTTTTGATATAAACTTTTTCTGTAAAATAGCTTATTTTAAACTATTTTATTGGACTGTCCTGTGATTTTTTTATTCGTTTTTTTAAAAGAAATGTTGATTTTTACTTTTGTCTATTAAAAAAAAAGTTTTGAAAACTGTAATTTTATCTTTTTTTCTGCTGAAAACTTTTGATAAATTCCTTTTAGGGGCTGGGATAAGTGTACATCGTACTTTTCACTTTGTCTTCTTGGTGGAACTCTGCTTTTTTGTTACTTACCTCATTTACCAACTGTCGCTGTCAGTCTTACTTGGGATTCAGGCTTCACCATGGAACAACTTATTGGTTCTGCAGTTCTTCCTTCCTTCAGCCACAAAAAAAGAAGAACATTTTTGCACAGACTTTGCCCCTTAAGCAGACGACAAATTTGCAGCAGCTACAGATGGTTGGCCATTTCTGGTTGCACAGACCATTCATCTTTTACCTTGATTCCCTATGGTGTAGTCCCTTCAGCCACAGTGGACTGGAGATTAGACTCATCCTACATAGCTATTGAAGTGCCTTTGGCAGGCATAGGAGAACCACTCTTGTCTATTTCAGAGAAAGGAGCAATGAATGCTTCTTTGTCAACGTGGACTGGAATGCCTATAATGAGGGGTGATGTGCCTGTTAGGATATGGTCCGCTTCTTTGGAAATTCTTGTCAAAAAGAAGCAGAATGTTAACAATTTATCTTCTCCTGTCTCAATTACTTTAGACAAGAATGATGTATTGGGTTTAGTTCATGATCTTGAGCCCTCTTTTACTGCTAAGTGAAAAAGGAATTCTTCATTTTTGGAAGATTTCCAGTATAGTGAACATGAAAATGATTTTGATGGAACAAACTCTGTTTGCTGTCCACAGATGACTGATTCTGAGGAGGATGTTTCTTCTGAGAGTCACTTAGAAGAATTTTCTTTTTCTGAGACGATTGTTACTTAATGAAATTCTAATATCCTTGAAATAAATATTGTAATTTGTTACAGCTGGGAATTTCTTATACCAACTCCCATTTCTGATGTTCTTCAACATTGGAGGATGTATTTTTTGCAGCCTGTAACTTGATCTAATCCAGCTATGGGGAACACCTTAAGCAGATCTTATTACATCCATTCACAACAAATAACTGACAGCATTCTGTTCCAGGATTTCTTGCAAACAGGCCTGGAAAATGGATCATTTTCATTTCCTTTTACAGGAATATTCTTGTATGCTTTTCCATCCTTTCCGCTGATATACAGAGTCATTCTGAAGATTCAGAAGGACTCTCCAAAGATCACTGTGGTGACTCCCTTGTGGTCCAGGCAACAGTGGTTTTCCTTTCTTTTGGAAATGGCCAAGGGCAATTACCATAAGCTTCCTCACAGACTTGGCCTTACTCATACAAGACGCAGGTTGTTTGATACACCCCAACTTGAAACAACTTTAACTAGCTGCCTGGATGATAAGAGTTTTTAATTCCTTTTAGGCATTCAGTTTCTGTGGATGTGCAGCAGGTATTAATAGAGACAAAGAAACCTGCTACTAGGAAGTGATATATTACAAAATGGAATGTAGTTGGTGCCAAGACAAGACCCAGGATCCCTTTGAGACTAGTATTTCCCTGGTTATACAATATTTTTGTGACTTGGTATCCTCAGGTGTTTCTTGCTTCTCTGTCAAGGTTTATTTGTTGGCCATTTCAGTATGTCTGCCCATCCTTTTCAGTGCATTCCCATGTTAATATATTTTTGAAAGGGCTGATGCATACCCGCCCAGCTAAAAAACAGGTGGCTCGTCCTTGGGATAATAAATTTGTACTGGAAAAAAATGACTCCTTCTTCTCTATTTGAACCAGACTATTAGGCTAATTTTGATGTTCATAGCATCGAAAACAGTTTTGTTAAATGCTCTGACTTCTGTAAGAAGAGTGTCTGAGTTGCAAGCTGTCATTGTCATCCCTCCATCCCCCTTATATTTCTCTCGTTTTCCAGAAAGATAAGTTGTGCCCAAGTATTCTTTGAACCAAGCTGTCTCCCTGTCTTCTTTCCAGAACCTGAAAACAAGTGAGAAAGTATTCTTAATAAGGTGGATGCCCACAGACAACTTGGGTTTTATTTTGACAGGACTAAAACCTTGAGAAACTCTGATCAGTTATTAATTTCCTATGAAGGTATAAAAAAAGGACAACCTGTGTCAAAGCAAACTATCTCTATGGGGATTAAATATATTTGTCTCCATTGGTGGCCTGGATCTCTATTTTACTGTGTTTTTCAAAGCAAACTATCTCCAAGTTTTTGTCACATGTTGTTTCCTTATACCCACCACAAGTCAGTTCCAGGTAGGGTTGATGAACACTTTACCAGGGCCTTGGCTTCATCAATGGCTTTTTGGAAATTGGTAGATTTTTAGAAGTATTCTAGCAACAGCAACTTGGTCCTCTGTGCATGTCTTTACAAATTACTACAAACCATATTCCTTTTCTGGGCCTAGAGCAGCTTTGCTAGGACTATCCTTCAGTGGTTTCTGGACCCTTTGCTAGGACTATCTTTCAGTGGTTTCTGGACCCTTATCCTTCCTCTTCCCAGTCATTCGAAGAAATTGTAATCTACTTGTATAATTAAGGCTACAGTCATCAAAATGATGAACATAGTACAGTTGTGTAAGTAAATTTACCATAGCAGTCGGTGTTCAGGTAATCACTGCTGCAGTACTCACTCCTTCCCTCCATCCCCCTTATATTTGTATAATTTTTTTTTATGCCAGGGTGAGGACTTTTATTTTTTACTTATCTAGCATTGACTATTTCAGGGCTGTAGCCTGCCTCCCTTCCTTTTTCAGTTGGCAATACAGCACTGAAGGGTTTGGTGCCCAAACCATTGATTTTCTTCAGCTCTGTGTGAGCTGTCAATGGTTTGGGCTTATGGGAGGTGCCCATAAGTTGGCCAACTGTTATAACGCGTGCAGGATATAACCCATATAACTAAGGCTACTGCAGCAGCAATCATATGAACACGTATTGCTGTGGTAACTTTACTTGTACAACTGTACTTTTTATGTTTGTACATTTTTTCTGTACCAAAGTCATGACTGAAAAGGGCCTTAGTCATCTAGCTGGGAACACTGCAGCAGCTGATAAGAACATTTTTCCTGAGTATTGGGTTAGTTAGTAGCATGTCTTAATTTTCTTGTTTGTATCCCAGGATCAGTTCGTTACTGTACTTTGTACAAGGCTACTGTCAACCTGCCTCTGGATGACAGGTGCAAACTGCTTTAGAGTGGGCGTTCTGGTTTATGTGGTTGTAAACCACGTCTGTGAGTTGTGTATGCTAGTTAGTCTCATAGCTTTGTCCAAGGAGCAGAAATCAAAGCTAAACAGTCTTTTGAGCTGATCCGAACAGAATATGTTCCCGATTAGAGACTCTACCTTTTACACTTCACTAATAAAAACACCCGAGTGTCAGAAAGGTGAAACTGTTATATAGTTCCTAAAGTATTTATTAGATAACTCTTCACTTTTTGTTTCTCTTATTTTTCTTAATGCACAGTTGAAGAGCAGTTTTTTATATGTTTTTAATAATCAGATTTTCACTTGTGGTAACCAGTTTTATTTGCTTATCAGCAAAAAGTATCACACTGCAAATTTATGGTGAAAATTCTAGCTTCTGTATTTTTATTTTACTATTTATATCTGAAGCATCTGTTCAGTGTACTACCCTTACCGCCCACACATACATTTTATATCTGCTTTGGATATGCTGACATTCTGTTACATTAAATATAGATAGATATTCACTTGATTTAGTGTAGTTTTACTTTAGTGCCTGCTCATTATGCAAGGGGAGTTTGACAGTTCTACCTATTGCCAAGTTTTGTCTGTTTGTTTTTTTAGTGGGAAATACACTGCAGTTGCTGATCTTTTTCGTTCTTTTTCCTAAATGGTACCAAGAAAAAAAAAAACAGATGGAACCTTTCCTTAAATAATGACACCACAGATCTTTAGCTACCACACATACACACGCCATTTTACTGTACTGCAGCGTATTGCCATTTGAGAATATTTTTTTCTGAGGTAGGATTGGAACCTGTAGCCTTCTGGCCTTTAAACCAACAGCTTTCAAAGATGATATTGGCTTATTCTTCATATCCTTGCACTTACATCACCTTCTGTTTGCAAATGAGAATACTAGTGGCTCCACCTGACCTGTACTGTTTCATAAAACATGATGTGAAGTTGTTCAGTCTCGCTGTTCATTCTTTGCTGATGGGTTTGGAGCCGATCCCTCGGCTCCAATACGGCCAATTGCAAAGCTCGAGGTCTTCAAATAGCTCGAGGCCACGTCCCTATCCCATGATGCACCTGGAATTACCTCTGATCTTGTTTGCCGCTGCAATAGTTTGGAGGTTCTGAAATTAGCTTGGGCCAGTATACTGTTTTTTTTTTTCTAATTCTCTAGTCAAAATTTAGATAGTAGTTCTATTTAGATAGTTTACAAAGCTCTTATAGCTTTATTTTGTGTATGTTCTGCTATTTAGTCCCTTACCCTTAGTGTGATATAGCCTTTTAGCGGCCTCTTGTTTTAGGCCTAGTTTAAAAGTTTTGCTAGTGTAGAGTGTGCTTAGTAAGTGACCTTTGTCACATTGTTTGATATAAAAATTATTTAGTGTGTAGAGTTTTTTTCTCTTAGCAACTTAGTCTTCAGTGGGTTAGGAAAGGCTTCAATATATAATTACTGTTACAATTTTTTTTCTTGTGTGAACAGTTATTGTTTGTCTTGCCTAGTCTATATTTAGAGTGTGTTATCTTAGCAGCTATGTCCTTTTTGTTGCATAGTCTGCTTATGTTGTTAGACATTTCTGTGACAGTAAAGGCTTTTACTGTCATATGTACGTATGTATGTGTATATATATATATATATATATATATATATATATATATATATAAAACTGCATTCTGGTGTGTGTGTGTGTGTGTGTGTGTGTGTGTGTGTGTGTGTGTGTGTGTGTGTGTGTGTGTGTGTCTGATTTAGCCTGATTTTAAGGCTTCTTGTAGTCAATTACTGCCAAGTTGTTTTGTGTGACAGTCATTTTTTTCTCAGTTGCTGACCAAGACAAGCACCCCAAGTCTGGGTTCAAAAAGTGCCCAAAGTGTGGCCAAAAAATGTCGGTTACAGACAGCCACGTCAATTGTGTTTACTGTCTAGGGGCTCTGCATTTGCAAGACAGTTGTTCCATTTGTCATTCCTTCCTTCTCCTCAAGGGTACTGCAGGAAAGGAAGAGGAAACTAATCGATAAGAGGTTTTTTGAAGCCTTCGTTTCAGGAAGCTTTGAGTGACCAAGATGGAGCCAGCAAATCCTCAAAGTCTTCCAAGACATCGGACTCGAAGAAATCGAGAAAGTCTTCAACTTTGGCTCCACTGCCATCGTAGCCGGTCCCCAGTCTTGGAACCAGTGTCTGAAGTGCCAGAGAGTCCACTTCTTCAGTCTGTACCACCTTCGGTACGTTCCTCTCGATCATCTATCAGCCTGTCGGATCTGGATATGGATAGTGTGGTACAGAAGCTGTTATTGGCACCGGCATTAGCAAAAATGTTATCGGCTTAGACCCAAATGGCTTCGGAGCTGAAGACCACTTCACCGACTCTAACTATTCCTCCTCCGAGCCATGCTGGTCCTTCGGAGCCGGAGGAGGCAAACCTGATATTAGTGGAACCCTCGGAGCTGACGCCTGCTCCAGTGTCTTCGGCACCATGTAGCCTGACTTCCTCGGTGCCGATCGAGGACTCTAGGAGCAAACACTCCTCTGGTCGGGTCTGGTGAAGACAATCAGACTGACTTGTCTCCGACTTTGCCTCTCGGGGTCTTGGCTCGGATGAGCCCGGCTCCTACCTTGGGCTCGGAGCCCACTGTCCTGGTGCCGGGGGTGTTGACGGTTTCTTCTGATCCGTCGGCTCCCTCGCATTGGAGCAGAGGTGCTTTCAATGCCATGAGGAGAGTCATGTCTCCTAGGACATCCTCTGCCTCAGGGGTGCCCCCCCCCAAAGTGCCTGTGTCTGCTTCTGCCTCACACATCCTGACCAAGTGTAGAGACCCAGAGCCTCAGGAAGCCCCATTGGGTGGCCCCTGCTCTTCCGAGACCTCACTAGAAGCTCCCACTGATGAGGTTTCCAGGAAGAGATTGTGTAAGAGGAAACAACTAGACTCCCCACAAGAGTCCCTAGCATCTAATACTAACTTAGATGAGTTAGTAGGGTCCCCATGGTCCCCCTCTGAGGATATCTCCTTCGCTGAGATACACGAGATCCTTAGGCAGAGGGGTGACTGGCAATTCAAAAGCCCTACTGAGGATGAGTCAGTTCTCCTGAAGGCTTTCGGGTCTCAGCCCTCCACCTCTTGGGTGTCTCCGCCCTTCGATGAGCTAATGCAGCTGGTCTCACAAAGGGCGTGGGAGTCTCCAGATAGTATGGAGCATGTCCCTAGGACGCCTAATAAATCCATTTCTGCCCCCCTTGACAAAACATTCCTAACAAAAGGTGTTCCAGTTGATGTCATGGTGGTGGTGGTAGCCACCAAAAAGGAAATGTCTGAGACTTCCTCGTCTATCCATCCTCCTAACAGAGACTCCAGGATTATGGATAGATATGGGAAGCACCTGTTTAATTCAATGACTTTTGCTCTCCGTTCGCTGAACTATTTAACCCATTTTACTAGGTTGCAAAGAGATCTCCTTAAGGAGTTGGGAGATACTCTTCAGGGTACAGTAGCTGCAGAGCTTCCGACAAAGTTGCTGCCCAGCTTGCTACCCTAAATTCGATTGTCAACTCATCCATGTGCCTCATCTCTTATGCAGCTGATGGAACGAGTAGGGCAGCGGGTACAGGAGTTGCTCTTAGGAGACATTCCTGGATGCGCTTGTGTTCCTTCGCGGAGCCCTTGAAGTCATCCTTCGTGAACACTCCCTTTGATGGCTCGTCCCTTTTTGGGCCTAAAGTGAAGGAACCTTAACCAGGTGTGAACAGGAATGAAAAACTTTGTCTGCCATCACAGTCCATTTTTCCACCCCTACCCGACCCTACCCTAAAGGTCAAAGGGGAGGAAAAATGTGGTTCCAAAAAGCCCAAGGATGCACGTGGTGAACCCCTCTCGGCAGGGGGGGTCTGCAACACCAGGGCGACAGAGATCACTTCTCTGGGAAGCCCTACCAGCGCTCCTGAGAGGAGGCCCGACTTTCCTGGTCTGGAGGCAGTCGGGGGTCACTTATCATTGTATCCAGACGCCTGGCTCAAAATAACAAAAGACAGTCCAGACGCCTGGCTCAAAATAACAAAAGACAGCTGGGTACAAAGTATAATTTCCAGAGGATACTTCATTCCATTCGCCACACCCCCTCCAATCATAAGAAAAATCCCAGATGTTCCACCCAGTTACAGGGAACAGGCAACAATAGATGTCCAAACGTTGCTAAGAAAAAGAGTCATCCAACCTGTCCCAGCAGACCAGACAGGATCCGGAACTTACTCAAGATTCTATTTGGTTCCAAAGAAGACGGGGGATGGGAGACCCATACTGGACCTCAGCAGACTGAACCAATACGTAAAGAAAGAGAAGTTTCGGATGGTTACGCTTCAGTCTATACTTCCCTTCTTAGGGAAAGACAGTTGAATGTGCTCGATGGATCTCAAGGATTCGTACTACCACATAAAAATGGCCAGACCATCCAGGGATCATCTGTGCTTCCGGCTGGGAGCCAATCATTACCAGTTTCGAGCCCTGCCCTTTGGTCTCACTACAGCCCCCAGAGTGTTCACCAAATGCATGGCAATGGTCACAGCTCACTTGAGGCATCTAGGATTCCAGGTGTTTCCGTGCCTAGATGATTGACTCATTACCGCCATCACCAGGCATCAACTCATTCTTGTCAGGGAGTCCACTCTGTCACTCTACAATCATCTGGGCATTACAATCAACTCAGAAAAATCTGCCTTGTCGCCATCGCAGCATATTATTTTTATTAGGGCAGGGTTGGATACCACCACCACCACACTAAGGCTTCCAATAGAAAGAGTCTTTCTTCTTCGTCAACATGTCAACATTCTGATATCAAAAGACAGAGCACCAATATCAGAAGTTCTGAAATTATTAGGCGTGATTGTAGCAGTAATTCTAGCCATACCACTAGCTCGTATGCACATGAGGATTCTACAATGGTTGTTGTTCACTCAGTGGTCTTGCCAAGAGCTGCCCATGACTCGTACTATAATGATCACAAATTCTTGCAAGAAAGACCTTCGGTGGTGGTTGCCCTCACTTCAAGTCACGATAGGACACCCATTTGTGCTACCCTCTCCAGCAGCCACAGTGACCATGGACGCCCCATGATAGGGTGGGGGGCATTTTCAGGAAAAGACTGCCCAAGGCACATGAACCGATCAAGAGACACATGTGCATATCAATGTCCTGGTGATGAGAGCAGTACTTTTGGCATTGCAGTACTTTCAGAACTCTCTTCCTCTGGGTATGATTGAGATTCAGACAGACAACATGTTGGTGGTCTGGTATTTGAACAAACAAGGAGGAACCAGGTCTTACCCTCTTTGTCGCGAGGCTGTCAGAGTTTGGCAGTGGGATGTTTCCACCCAGTGCTTTCTGTTGGCAGCGCACATCCTGGGGAGATCCAACGTGATAGCAGACAAACTGCGCAGGGCAATCTTGCTGACCCATGAGTGGTCCCTCAAGAAGGAAATAGTGGACAGGATTTTCCACAGGTGGGGCCAGTCTTGCTGCAGCCTTTTTGCCAGTCACATGAACACGAAATGCAGAAGCTACTTTGCCCTGATTCCCCCTCCGGGAGAAGCCCCAAAGGACGTATTTGTACATGATTGGCCTCCGGGTCTCCTTTATGCATTTCCACCAGTCCCGTTGATACCCAAGGTTCTACAGAAAGAAAAAACCCTGGGAAGGACCATCATTCTAATAGCTCCTCATTGGCCTTGTCAGATTTGGTTCTCCTTCCTTCGACTTCATCTTTTGGAGGATCCTTGGATTCTGGACCCAGTTCCAGACCTTCTGACTCACCCGTCGGGGGATCTTCATCCTTCTCTGCAGTCCCTGAAGCTGTCAGCTTGGCTGCTCCAATTCCCATCATAGCCAGGTTCCATAACCTTTCCAATGAGACAAAACAGATCCTTTTGTCTTATCATAAATCTTCTACTAGGAAGCTATATCTTAGCAAATGGAAAAAAAAATCTATATGGGCCTCTGAAAATAATAATGATCCTTACCAAGCCCCTATGGCCTCCATCTTAGAGTTCTTGACTATGATTTTTAACAAGAGAGCTGCAGCAACAACAGTTTGGGTTCAATTGGCTGCTATTTCTAATTTTCATCTTGGATTTGAAGGACTGAATATCATGTCTCACAAGTTATCCAAAGCCTTTCTCAAAGGGACTTTTCATATTAGACCATGTGTGAAATCTCCCTATTCTCCATGGAATCTAAATTTTATGCTTTCCCGCATAATTCTTCCCCCTTTTGAACCAGCTTCATCCTGTGATCTCAAATTTTTGTCTTGGAAGACCATCTTTCTGGTAGCTATTACTTCTGCCCGCAGAGTGTCAGAGCTTCAGGCTTTATCCATTAAGCCTCCCTATTTGATATTCCATGCTGACAGAGTCTCACTTAAAACAAATTCCTCATTCTTGCCCAAAGTTTGCACTGAAACCAATCTCAACCAAGTTATTGATTTGCCAGTCTTCTTCTCCAACCATTCTAACAATTTAGAGTATATGCTGCACAAACGTGATGTTCACAGACAGCTCAGACTTTATTTGGATAGAAGAAAAGATTTCAGAAAATCAGACCAGATTTTTGTTTCATTTTCAGACTCCAGGAAGTGGAGACCAGTGGCTAAAACAACTCTGTCTAAATGGTTATCTGATTGTATCACTTTTGCCTATTGAGCTGCTAATATGCCTTTGCAACAGAAGATTAAAGCTCACTCAACCAGAGCAGTTTCTACATCATCTGCCTTTTCTTCCAGACTTCCTATTGATAACATTTGTGCAGCAGCCACTTGGTCAAAACCTCATACCTTTATCACTCATTACAAAGTTGACAAAGGCCTCCAGGGACAGGGCCTCCTTTGGATCCATGGTCCTGAGAAATATACTCCCGTGAGCCACCCGAGATTGATGGTGCTTGGGACGCTACCCATCAGTAAAGAATGAACGGCGACATTGAACAACTTCACATAAAGAAGTTATGTACTTACCATACCGTTCCATGTGAGTTGTTCATCTCACCTTCATTCTTATGTCCCTCCCTCCTACCCCTCCTGGGCTGATAGATGACCGAGATGCTGGATCCATCCTGGTTACTCAATCCTTCTATTCCTTTCACTTGGGGGTGAAAGAATGTCATATGGTATTGTTACACGCAGCAAACAAGATCTGAGGTAATCCCAGGTGCATCAAGGGATAGGGACTTGGCCTCGAGCTATTTGAAGACCTCGAGCTTTGCAATTGGCTGTATCGGAGCCTAGGGATCAGCTCCAAACCCATCAGTAAAGAATGAAGGCGAGATGAACAACTCACATGGAACGAAGTACATAACTTCTTTTTTCTGTTTTTAGTGTTACAAAAATGAATTCAGACTGGCAAAACAAAATGGAAGTAAAGAAGATTGTAAATATACAGCCTGAAAACTGTATGTACCAGTCTTATGGGAAGGGTTGATGGCTAAGACAGTGGGGAAATTAACCTTATGTTTTTGCATGAGTGGGACTATTGGATTTTTTATACGGGATATACTGATGGGTGGTGTGCTACCCCTAGAGAATTTGCCTGCCAGCTTGTGTGGGGGTGGTGGTGAAGCATCTGGTTTGGATGAATAAGTCTTTTGTTACATGATGGATAATGAATATGCATCCTGTGTAAATATAGAAGCTATGAATGTTTTTTAATTAAGACCTCCACCCCAGTCTTAAAGAACTCAGTTTGCTTTATCTCATCCAGGATTTTAAGAATATATGCTTCTCTAGGTTGGAGTCTTTTTCTTTCCACTTACATGTAACAGCTTTTTTTCTACCACTTGTAATATCAACTCATGCAAGTCTCTATCATATCCTAGGAAATGCTCCCTTGGTGGGGTCTTCCATAAAGTAGGCATCTTAATCTAAAGCCTTCCCCTCTGTTCATACTTTCAAAAGAATTGACTTCAGTTGTGTTTTAAACAATTTTAGTTTTTCACACTCCCAAAATTAATACCTCCAGGTACCAACTTGGCCCCGTGCACATCTTCAGCATTGATTAATCACTCACCGGTATGTAATGCTCAGTCCCTGAGCAGTGTGAAAGTATTCATGTTGGCACTTTAACCCAAAAATTAAAAACTTTTGTGGACCAGGTGGCCTTCCTTGTTTCTGTCCAGATCCTGCTTCACTATGTCTCCAGGGTGTTCCTACCCAGAAGTATCTCCAAGATGTCTTAATGTTCTGGAGGTATCCCATACCAGTTCACTCAGGTGCTCACAAATTTTACTAACTAGAAGTCTTGCGATGCTTTCTCTCACTCTCAGGGCCAGTGAGAAACTCACACATGGGGTCATACCAACATCTTCCCAGTCAGGTCTGATTGTTGCCCATACCCCCCCCCCCCACACCAGGGGCTGCTCTGCAAAGAAACCCTGGGTTATGACAGGGTATCAACTTGCTATCTCACCCCGTCATCTCTTTACAGTGTATAAGCCTTCCCCTGTCTTTACAAATCCTTTGCCACCTCTACAGTGAGTGATATGGCTGCAATGCTGCTTCGATCAATTCCAGACCAGAGATTCATCCATCTTTCTAATTTTAGTTCCATTAAAGATGACTTCAAAGCTGCAGTCACCGTCTTCAAGATTTTTATTCTCTTTATTTATTAATTTATTTATTTATTACTATTTAATTTTGCTTTTGCCTTTCCACCCAAAATACGTTATAGGACAAGTGCTCCTTGCCCAAATTGTATTGCCTTGTTATCCTTTTCTAATCCGCTGCCTATTACTGAATACTCCATTGTGAAAAAACTCTCTGCCGGGCTGCTCAACCATAGTTTATAATGTTTCTGCCTGAGGAATGTGGAGGGTTGAGTCTATTGACTATTTCTGTCAAGTAACCCTGGACTTCCCATTTTTTCTAAATATACCTTGAGACCAATAGCTATACTTATACAACAAATTGCTTCCTCCCTCCACAGAAACAGAGATACCTCTCCCTAAGGTTAGCAGGAGTCATAAACTTTATCAGTAGTACTCTGGTTTTATCAGTGTCCATCTTGTACTTCACAAGACACCAAAATCCCAAAGGAAATCTCCGAGTCCTTTCCAGGGCCTAAAGAGATCATCAGCATGCAAGGACAACATAATGTAACACTGCCCCATGTGATACTTATAAATACCTGATTGGATTTTCTCAATCATTGGCTCCAAATACAATACAATACAATACAAACATAAGAGCGGGCAGTGGACAACCTTGTTGTGTACCCTTTGAATTTACCATCTGTATGAAAGCTCAGCAGTGACTTTTACATGGGTCAGAGACCCTTTGTAAATATTTGCCAGTATGCCACAAAGGTCTCTAGGGTCCTAAACAGATACTAACAATTTACTCTGTCAAACACTTTTTGAGCATCCAGACTCGGTACCAAACAGGGAGCCTCATGAATTTTTTTTTTTTTTTTTTGAGAATACATAAACGTTTTTTTTTAATTTATTACCAAATTTTAATTTTCACATAGTGTGCAATTCCCATGCATGATCAAGTTATTTCAAAACTGATTGCTAATGCATCCATTTGTATAGTTATATATTTATACAATAATAAAAAAACAAGCCTCATGTCAAACAGTCAGTGATTACATTCAAATTTTATTAACTTGTGTGATGCCCGTGCACTGGCCCAGCAATCAAGGAGCCTCAATCCCCATCACGAACACCAGTGAGAAGTCCATATAGGGAAAGGATAATACATTTTTGTATCATAGCTCAAAAAAAATCATTTCCTTAGTTAACACCAATTTGCTCACCCAGTATCTATGGGGAGCACACTTAATTCTGTCAGGTAACCATTTGAAATGTTGGGACCCACTAGAATGAGTCACAAAACATGGAGACTGGCTGAAAAAACAGACTTGTATAGACCAAGTCCAAGATGGACATTTCCCGTGAAATTCCCTTTTCAGTGGTGATATCTGAGTTGGTATCGATATAAGTTCAAGGGGTGCAGGGTGTTTGCCTGCCTGCAGAAAAAGATGTCTAAAGTAGAAGCGTGATGAACGAAATTCACTCTTGTTTGGGATTTTTGGTCTGTGTTTTTGGTATGTCAGTCTACAGGAGCCTTCTGGCATCCTCTAAAACTAATTGCTTTTAATATGATATCAAAAGTTTGGCAACCCATTATAAACCCACACTGGACATCATGCATTTATAGGGCTTTTCTATTTGTTTTTCTAGCCAGCACAGACATAAAAATGTTATAGTCTGGATTTAATATAGTAATTTACCAGTATAAACCAGATAGGTTAAACTTTTCAGATTTTTTTCCCCTGTGTCGGTATCACAGCTACCATCAATTTTTCCGAAGACTCTAGTATCCGCTGTATTGCCAGCACTAAGTTTAAGATCTTCAAATAAGCAATCTCCCAACCCCTATTAATATAGCTTTACAGGGATCTCATCCTAACCTGGGCAAGCCTTGTACTATTTCTTATAGGTCTTACCTGTTTGGGGCTAGTATCAGTTTTCCCTTTTCCAGACTACATTTTGACAATCTTGGCGACATTTAGCTCCAGCCTGTCAAAATTTCCTACTTCCTCTGATTGCAGTGCCATATGGTAGACCTGAAGTATACTCACAATTCCCTCTGGGTCTGTCTTTATACATTTTCCTGCCTGAGAGTTCCATTCTAAGACCATATTCTTGGTCTTAGCCAGTCTTTGTCTGAGGGCTAATAAATTCAAAGCTCCCTGATGAAATAGTGAAACTAAACCATCTATATGATGTTGATTTAATTTGAGGGCTGAGATGGACTTTTAAGTTCCTGTGACTCTTTTGCGATTTCAAGTTGACTAATTCATCCCCTTATGTATGCTTTTGCTCAAGTTCCCTCAGCTCTACTTGCCGGCGTACCCATGAATGTTTCTGATCTGTCTAGTATACTGCCTCAAGTCTGAATTTAAGATCTCTCACCTAGCTGTTGAGTTTGGGTATAATTCATGCCTACCCCATCAGTCTACAACTGCTGTACCACACCAAAAACGTCACCTCCTCAAAAGGAGACATTAACTCTCCAATGTCTTCTCTTAAGTCTTCTATCCTCCTTCAGTTTTAAGAGGAAAGGTCCATGGACTGATACCACCATCAGCATTGTTTCAAGTTCCTCCATCCTGAACCCATACTTGCCCATTATCGAGAATATATCTTTTCTGGAATATTTGTGGTATGCGTAGGAAAAGCAGGTAAACCAAGGGCCCTTACACTTAGTCCCTCAAGTCATATCAGACATACCCATGACCTGCAAAAAAAATAAGGCTAACAGTCTTCCTTGTCTTGGCAAAGAAAAACTCTTAGAGTCCTTTTTCACATCTTTCACAATGGAAACTATGTTCCATGCTTCTGCCACAATTAGAAAATCTTCGTGAAAGGTCATCATCTTTGCAATAACATCCCTTATGGCAGACCACAGTGACGCATGCTGGAAGTTTATAATCAGAAGCCACCATGACTGATTTTGTCATGCAAGTTATTCTTAAAAGCTGATTCCTCTCCTCCTTGAATTACTCCAAAAGCTGTAGACCATTCCCTTTATTAACCAGTATTGCCACTTTTGATTTCTCAACCCTTATATATGTCCACTTCTACTAGCTCATGACACCTCTGGGCAGTTTGGTAGTCTCCAGTTCATTTGAGTGTCCCACAAGTTGAATGTGGGGAGGGGTTATGTATGTAAATATGCTAGACTACTTAACAAGCTGACTTAGCCATTAGCATTTTACTACAAGATATAAATCAGCCCCAAATTTAAAAAGCTTCATTTTAATATAACCAGAAGACACCTATACAATGGAAACATTTCCTCAAAGGACCCAGACAGTACATGCAGATTTCAGTTATGGGTTCTTTTGTGTTTCTTCATAACACTTATATAGCCAAACTGGAAGCAAAGCTCTCTTCACCGAAGACTGGACTAGACAGTCAAGAGGAGAAGGTAAACACTTGCACCGCACCACACTCATCACATAGTCCCTCAAAACCTACACCACCAAAACACACACACACAGAAGCACAAAACACACACCTACATTCGCGGAGGCTGTCAGTACAAATCTGCCCAAACAACGAAGACCTCCAAAGCAGAAATGCAAGCAACCTCCACCCCCCCCCCAACACAACCCAAATGACACATAGCCCACATACTCAGTGTGCCACTCAACTACAGCCCATAAGGCATAACATACCCAACACTCTAGTCATAGGTGACTATATAGTCAGGCACACTGATGTTCCACTCACGAGGCTAAACAACAAAAAAGTTACTGTCAGCTGCATGTCAGGTGCCAGGATCCACCACATAATGCACGCACTCAGGTCACTCAACAACAAGTAAAAATATGACTCTGTCATTATCCATGTTGGTGTGAATGACCTGAGACATACCTCCCTGGACTACATGAAAAGAGACATGGAGGAGCTTTCCGATCTTGTAGCCCAGGCAGGTATGACCCTAGCCCTGAGTAGCATCCTGCCATCAACCAGAATGATACCACAGTACAAGGACAAAATGATTGACTTTAACAATTGGCTAAGCTTCTGGTGTAATTCTATGGGAATCCAGTATCTGTTTGCCTGGGATGACATGATCGACAGACCATGCTGCTTTGCCAGAGATGGCCTGCACCTGTCACCCTTGGGATTCCGGATACTGGCAAAGGCTCTTGCCACCCCTATAGTGCCTTTTTAGGCAAGGTTCAAATGACAAATTCACCACCGTAACAGGTACAAGCAAGCATAAATCTGAGGGTAATGCTACTCGATGCTAGAAGTCTAAGTCTCAAAATGCACCCACTCGAGGCACTCCTTAAAATGGAGAACATTGACATCTGTGCAGTGACAGAAACCTGGTTCAAAGCTCCAGAGAGCACCCCTGCATTACCAGGCTATAATTCATACCACACCTTTTGGCCACCAATCCCGGACCGAAACACTAAAGGTGGAGGAGTGTCCATATTCATTAATGATATCCACACCTCCAAGCTAGTTGCTCAGCATAATGCATTCGAGATTATCCAAGTTAAACTAACTCTGGGCAAAACCGCAATCCAGATTGTAGCTTGCTACAGAACACCCCACCATGCCTCAGGATTCCCACTCCTCTTTTCTTGATACACTGGAAAATATTAAGGTACAATCCAACGCTCTCATAATGGGTTATTTCAACTACCCTACCATTAACTGGGAAAACTACTCGTGTACCAACTCTTTTGCTCAACGTTTTCTGGAAATCATCAATTCCAACGCCTTGGATCAATTTATCCACACCCCACCAGGGGCAGCAATATCCTAGACCTGGTCATCACCAACATGGGTGACCGGTGTTCCACACCAGAGGTCAGCTCCTCGTTGGTCAAATCCAACCACAAGCTAGTCACCCTAGACATCCACATCCCACTCCCACCCCCCATTAGGAAAACCACCATAAAAAATTTCCCCAAAGCCAACTTCATGCTTCTTAAGACAGAAGTGGCAAACTTCACGACACCCATGCAGATGGACAATAGAGGTACTACTGCTGAATCCTACACAAATGCACTTTATAAGCACTTACATGGGGGCATGGATCGTGCTATCCCTAACAGAATCAAGATGCTATCCTCCAAGAAAAGAAAGCCAATCTGGTGGTCTTCTGCCATAAACAAACTCTACAACAGAAGAAAGAAACTGTTGCAAAAAAAGAGTAAAATTCCACAATTGGAGGAACTCCCTGGTCAGCCTCAGTAAGAAGCTGAGATCCCTCACCACTGATTCTAAAGACAACCACAAAGCATTCTATAGCTATGTCAAGAATCTCAATGGCAACACTCAGATCTGCTCTGAGTTACAGCACAATGACACTAAATATACAGAACCAACTGATATTGCCAACATCCTGGCAGATAGGTTCAGTGCTAACTTTACCCCCCTCTCATCCCCTAAAGGGCCCATCGTTATACCGGAAGAATGCAAAGTTCCTGTAATACCGGAAGAATGCAAAGTTCCTGTAATCACGGCTGCACAGGTAAAAACTTCACTCTCTAAAGCCAAGAACACAGCATCCATGGGACCTGACAACATCCCAGGCTGCCTTCTACACGAACTACTGAATGAAGTGGCACCCCACCTAAGTACCATGTTCAGTCATAGCCTCACCTCAGGCTTTGCGCCCATTGAATGGCGCACCGTGATGGTTATCCCACTCCACAAAGGGGGGGGCACAACAGACCCCGGGAACTACCGCCCCATTAGCCTGACAAGCCTGGTCTGCAAGGCCAGGGAACGTATCATCATGGAACTCATAAACAAAGACATTGGAGATCTCCAAACTCTGGACCCCACACAGTTCGGGTGTGTAAAAGGCAGATCATGCCTCCTAAACCTGATAGACTTCTTTGAAGTAGTCACCAAAGCCATAGATTAGGGTAAGGAGGTTCACACAGCCTATCTAGATCTCGCCAAGACGTTCACCACCATCCCTCACTCTGGAATTATAGATAAACTCACTAAACTAGGTATAAATCCCTATGTCACAAGATGGGTTGCCAACTGGCTTACTGACAGAACCCACACTGTGAAAGAAGCAGACTCTAAATCAGACTTCAGATCAGTGACACGTGAAGTACCACAGGGTTCAGTCCTAGGTCCTCTCCTGTTTGGTATCTACTTCTCTGAAGTACAGGCTAACACAGAAGGTCTTTTACTAACTAAATTTGCAGATGACTGCAAACTAGGAACCATAAATGAAACTCCTAACGATGTGGACATCCTACAAAAGGGCCTCACTGAGACAGATGCCTGGTGTCAAAGCCATGGTCTCAAGCTTAGTGCCAAAAAGTGCATTGTCATCCCCTTTGGTAAAAACTCTGTACCCATGAACTACCACATAGGCGGTAGTCTACTTAACACCGAAAGTGTGATAAGAGGCCTTGAGACACAGGTGGGCAGTAGTCTCTCCTTTGATAATCACATTGCCACAGTGGCCAGGAAATCCTGCTACGTGGCACACTCATCACAAAAGGTTTCTCATCCAGACAAAAAGAGGTCATTGTTCCCCTCTACTCATCACTCATTAGACCCATTATAGAGTACAACGCCCCTTTTGGTATGTACCTCACAAGACATCTACAACAACTGGAAAGGCCGCAAAAATACCTCACAAAGTGGATTACTGGCCTCAAACAGATGCCTTACGCAGACCGTCTCAAAAAACTCCAGCTTTACTCCATCGCATGTCGCCTACTCAGAGGTGATCCCTGCCTAACATACAAAGCTATGTTAAACCCAGAGCTGTTGGACATGCTCCACTTAAAGAAATCCCAATCCCGCTGAGCTACACGCTCTAGGGACCTAAACCTTGTCACCACAATAAACAGAACATGCTGGAGGGATAGATTCCTGTCCCAGAGACTTCCCATACTCTGGAACCAGATTACCTATCTATGTCAAACAAAGCTCCTCATTAGCACACTTCAAGAAAAATCTTGATGATTGGATGGGTAATAGGAAATTCACCCCGGGGATCACTTCTGTGGTTCTGCTTGACAGGGGCACAGAAAAATAATTTTCTTGGGTGGTGAAAGCCAGGGTACCTTTTTAGCTAGGCTTGTATAGGCCCTAGGGCCAATAGCCTAGTACCTACTTATGAATGAAAAAGACCTCCTTCTTCTAGCTTTTTTTCCCCCACTTTCTTCCCACTCATCTCTAGGTCTTGCTGCAGCTCTATCTCCAGATTGGCAGCTTTCTGGGTTTGTTTGGCAGCAGTATGTGGGCTTTGACATACCCCTACTCATGCCATTGAAATTAAAAAGTCATCTTAAGTGCTATACCTCTCAGCTGCTGGCTAACCTACTCTTTTCTGTGCACTGTATTTCAGGAAAATATAATAAAATCAGCAAAACAAACATTACAAGCAAGCAGAATCTATTATTTATTCATAGAACAGTCTGAGAAAGTGCAAAATATTGTTCCAACAGTCTTTCCATAGTTGCATGAAGTTTTCTTCCATGATGAACAGAGAGGCAGTGGCCACATGGTGAAATTGAAAACAGTCTCCCTAGTCACACACTAGACTTCTGCCCCACTCACCCAACAACACACACTTTGTGTTGTCCAACTCTACTTAGTGCTTGTTAATGAATAATGTCAGGATTCAAATTTAGAGCATACATAGTAATAAAGTTACCTTTATCCTGAGAGGTATCAATAGCAAGCCTCGTGAGCAAATTTCCCCCACAGACTGTCTTACTAACTGCAGGCTATCTTTATGTTGTACTTTCCTTTGGAAAGGGGAGAGTCTCAGGGATGTTCTTTTTCATATTGCCGTACGTCAGCAGTTATTTCTCTCACCCCTTCTCCTCCTACAAGAGTAGTATTGGAGTTCCAGTCTTAAGATAGCTTCCTACTGTCCCCTGGCACCAAAAAAGGTTTTTGTGACTATGGGAAATAAAAAAAAATGAAAAAAATTTAGATTAAACCAGGCTAAATTTCAAGTTGCAGTCCTGGCACAGCCTCATTACAGGGATAAATTCATCCCACTTCTTTCCAGGTTTGACACTATAATCCTGATTACAAAAAAGCTGCTTGTCATCTATCAACAGTTTGTTCCCCAGGGCTCATAACCTAGACAATTTTTTTTTCACAGATATGTAGGAAATTGGGTAATTATTTATGTTGGCTTTTTCAGTCCTGCTGCTGCTGCACCTGGTGCAGAAATACATTGAGCTGTCTCCGTTACTGTGTCCATCTGGGCCATTCCTGTCCACTCAACCAATGTGCCCCTAATGAACCCCATAGTATCCCTTCTTTAACCTTCTGAGGTATGCCAACTTTTTTTGCCATTCTTTGTCATTCATTTCTGCTAACCTACCCTCCAGCACTTCAGTTTTGACATGATTGAGGGTAACATATTTCCTGGTGGCCTTCGCTTCTCTCTGCATCTTTGAGATCGCATTTGACTGAGCCAAAAAGTCATATTCAATTTCCTTGAGCCAGAACTCAGAAAAGTTTTTAATATAATGGCCCCATTTTTCATCCATTTTATTCAGTTTAACCAGAATTTGTTCAACCCCTCATATAGTGTTGACATCCTGGCTACATACTCCACTATCTGGTTTTCCATTTTAACTGCAGTCTGCAGGGGGATAACCTGTAGCACTGCTGAATCCTTTTTTTTCCTGCATTTGTTTTACACATGTGTTGACTGTTCAATCCCTTGCACTACAGAAACGTTTATCTGAGTCTAACATTGGACCATAAAATTGGGATGGTTTCTGATGAGGTTAAATCAATTTTTATCTATGGAGGCAAGAAGATAGTTAAACAGTTACTTATCGGCTGATTGCCACTACCAGAAGGCCACAGCAGTTGCTTTTATAATTGTTAAAAATAAAATGAACATTCTGGGAAGCTGTGAGGAAATTGCACGATGAAGATGGCATGAGGCAGCTGCTCTGGAGACCACTTTTTTGTATGCTATTAACTGATCTCTGAAATATTTATACCAAATATTATTTTGCTGTTGGATTGAGTAATGTAGTCTTTTAGTTTATGCTGGGATGCTAAACTCGTGCTTTAATTGCTGTGTTTTGAAATGCATTTAAGTGCTGAGTTTGTGTGCAGAGGCTGAATTCAATTTATGGGAAGTTTATACGTCTTGAAAATATAGTTCCTAAAGCCCTAGTTTACCTTTTTTTCATTGTTTTGGGTCATGTGTACGATATGCATGAATTCATTTTGCTTATTCGTTCATACCTTTTGCTCCGAAACCTGACAACAATCAAGCCTTCCCCAGCTCTGGAGGGGATGTCTTCCAGGCAGCCATAAGGGTTGCTTATGTCCTTGCCAGCGTCCTAGCAACGAGTATATTTTCTTTTCAGATCCTCACCCCTCCCTTTGGGAAGCAGACATGTGACCCACATCACTTTGGTGACCACTACACTTTCTCATGTATATGCAATGTTTATGTTCACCTCCTTTGGAACACTACTACATTCACACCTTGGTGAATGAAATGCACTCAGTACCACCCAACAGTGTCGCTGCTCGTTTTCTGGTGCAGAGTTTGGTCCTATTCCATTCCTCCCTCGAAAAACAGGCACACTTATCCTCCCTATACCACCTCAAGCACATGCCATGCCTCTAAATAAACCTGGATCACCTGCTTATAGTCGAGACTTTATCCCTGTATGCTAATGGAACTGACCTAAATTCAGTTTATTTGTGAAAACTGATGGGTGCAGTAGTTATTCCTTCTACTTCAGAAATTGTTCCTACATCTGACACATTTGCTCCTTCCATTTTATGAGTCTTTAGAGTACTGAATACTCTATTTCAGTTTGTGTTCTGTTATTGATGTCACTTGTGATGATGTTTTACCTTAGGTTCATGGGTAAAGTACAAGGCTAGCTGCCCTTATGGGCCATTTTAAGTCTAGCCAAATTTCTCTTTTTTTGCTCAAAATACTTATCCCATTTGGTTATAGACTGGCCTTATGCTTCCCATGGTCGATAATTATATATTACCCCTATTGAGAATAACTGCAATCACACCATAGATAATTTGAGGGGACCCTTACATGGGATAAAATACTTAGGAGCTGGATCTCTCCATTAGTGTTACAGGGGCCAGGCCTGGGATACATTTTCTGTTTCCCATCCATAGATCCAAGTTGCGCTTGAAAATGGACAGGGACGAACTTTGCTTTTTGTGGATGGGGAGTCTGTTCCACAACAGCGGTATCATCTGCAAGTTATACGTGTCCCTCTAAACCATTATGTTGATGTTGCAGAAGATGTTTGGAACCCTAGATCAAGTATTTCTGATGCCATTTGACTTGCTGATGTGCAGTAAACCCATGAATATTGGGTCGGAGGATGCCTTATATGCCAGACACAGGTCACCTCTTGGCAATCTGTAGGATACAGGGCTTTGGGTCAGTCGCTGTAGGACATGTTGTTTAGGCCTTGTATCCTTTTAGTAAGGTATCCAGTTGATGAATGTGCCTGGACAGATGCATGCCGGAGGGGGTATTATATTCAGTGATTGGCCTAATGAGGGCTGTGTAAAGAAGGACAATTACTTTCCTAGTACTAGAGACAATCCCTTTGTTTATAAGCTTTGCAATATAGAAGGACATTCTTATAATAATAAACACACATTGGTCAAAAGTTAGGTAAATGTCCACATAATTTCCTAAATCCCGAACAACTGGATTGACTCTTAGGGGCATATTGTCAATGTGGTAGTTCCCTGAGATAAGTGACTTAGCAAAGGATACAGTAAAGCATTTTTTAGCATTTAGTTTGTCTGTGATTTTGGCAGTAGTTGTTTGAGACAAACCTTTCTGTAGGATGGCTAAGTCATTTTAGGATTCAGTGACTGTTCCTAGCTTGCAGTCATCTACAAACTTAGTCAGCTAGAGCCCTTTGGTATTTTACTTCAAAAAAGTAAATGCCAGACACGAGAGGTCCCAGCACAGAACCCCCAGGGACTCCACCAGTGACTAGTCTTTTTGTGGATGTAACTTCCCCTGTTTTGATTATCTGCATCCTATCTGTGAGCCACTTGGCAATGTATTGGGTGACATAGGGGTTTATTCCAAGTTTATTTACCTTTTCTACTATGCCTGAGTGGGGTGTTGTGACAAAAGCTTTGTCCAGGTCAAGGTATGCAGTGTGCACCATTTTGCCTTCGTCCATAGCGTTGGTGATCTTTTTAAAAAAAAAAAAAAAAACACAAGGTTGAGTAAGCATGACCTGCCCTTGTTGAATCCAAACTGAGACTGGTCCATTGTTTGGAGGTTCCCTATGTCCTGATTGATTAATTTTATAATAAGTCAGTCCATGATTTTGTATATGAGGTTTGTCAGATTTGTGGGTCTGTAATTGCCTAGCTTTATGGAAGGTCCTCCCTTATGTGAGGGAATGACTGTAGGTCTTCTCCATTCAATTGGTACATAATCTGTGCCAAATGTATCAATATAATATACAATGTATCAAATGAATCTGTTTTACTTACAATTTTTCAAATGATAGTCTACCTATGTAAATGTTCAAGATGATTATGACAGCGATGGTGTTACATTGCCAATAAATGCTAAAGCACAAGATAAAGACGAAATAAGTGATGTCCTTCCATATCCTTGTTGCAATATACTTTATGCTAGGAATTTCCTGCCAAGGGTAGCCCAACATCTGGCTGGTATACAAAAACATTTAGGTTGTAATGGGTACACTGTACATCACACGTATGCGTCCTGCACTCAGGGTAGGGCATAAAGGTGATGTCTGGACACATCATCCTCAGAACTTGTTTGCCGCCAGTTGGAATAGCATCTTCAATCGGTCTGAATGCTCATTTGTCTGTTGGTTTCTACTGCATTCAGATAAGTTCCCCATTGGGGTCTTTTGATTTTCTTTATAAGTGTCCCTCTTCTGACCCCTCTGTGTTGTCAGTGGCTTCTGATAAGGCCTCCAGATTGTTGCCTTCCACTAAGTTGCTTCCATCTGATAAGGATAGCAAAACCATGGAAAGGCTGGGTGAGAAGGTGTATACGTCTGCTGCCCTAGCCTTTAAAGCTGTTAACTACCAGATACGTATGACTAGGTACGTTCTGGCTTTTCTCCCTCAAGCTTTTCAGGCTGTTTCAGATCTCCCTGATTATGAGGGGAAGGCTTCTGCTCTTGCTTTGCTAGGGATGTCCTCCCAAGTAGCTGAACATTCCATTAATTGTGGCTATGATGCAGCTGATGCTTCATCTAGGGCTGCTGCTTTTGGTTCTGTTTTGAGGAGGTATTCCTGGCTCAGACATGTAGGCTAAACTGATGGATGCTCCACTGGATAATAAGCATTTGTTTGTTGCTGCTGCTGTGGAGTTGTTTAAGTTCCTGCGAGAAAAGGGCAAGGCCTTACTGGAGTTGAAGTATATCTTTGCTTCCCCTGTGCTCAAGCTTCAGAAAAAAATATCCTAATAAGCCTGCTTTTGTCTGTAGACAGTCTCACCCTCTCCCCAAAGGTAAAAAGGATGGTAGAAGGGCTCCCCCTGCTAAGGCTACCCAAAATCCTTCTACTCAGAAGCCTCGTTTTCCTGATAAACTAGGCGCTGTCTGATTATCCTTGCCCTGTTTTTCTCAGTCACACTCCTCTTTCTCTTTCTGTCCCTTCCTATTTGGCTAAATGTCACCCAAGACTCCTGGACTCTTTCCATTATTCGCTAGGGTTATTACAGGATTTGGAAATCTCTTCCCCCTTTTCTGGGCATTCCTCAGCCTCCTCAGGAACAACTTCATTTTTCCCAGAGGTGTTTCAGTGTCTGTTGGCTCAGGAACTGTTCAGGAAATTCCAATTTCTCAAAGGAGAAGGGATTTTATTCCAGACTGTTCTTGGTCCCCAGGAAAGAAGGCACCTGGAGACCCTTTCTGTATCTTTCACAGCTAAACTCCTTTTTGAAAGTCCATTACTTTTGGATACTGTCCCTTCAAACCTTGTTTCCTCTGCTTCTTCCTTAGGCTTTTCTAATTTCCCTAGATCTCAAGGATGCTTATCTTGACATTCCTGAGCATCCCCTTTCAGGAAGTTTTTCTGTTTTTCTGTTGCTTCCTGGCATTTTCATTTATCTTCTTTGTCCTTTGGCCTCTCCACTGCCCCAAGGGTCTTCACCAAATGCCTTGCTCCTGTGATTGCTTTCTGCAGGCTAAGGGGGTACAGGTCTTTCCCTACGTGAATGACCTGCTTATTCAGGCTCCTCCTCAGAGATCTTACTTCAGCATCTACACTTTGCCATTTCTGTCCTGCAAAGCCTGGGGTTTACTATAAATTTCAAGAAATCTTTCCTGTCTCCTTCTCCGATCATGTTTTTTTGGGATGCAGTATCCAGACTATTCCAGTGATGGCATCCCTGCTTCTTCTCAAAACCTTAACTATCATTGCTTTCTTTTAGTCCCTTCTTCCTCTGGCTTCAGTCGTAGCCAGAGAATTTTTGAGTGTTCTGGGTTGCATGACTTCCACCAATTCCTATGCTCCTCTATCAAAGCTCCACATAAGAAGGCTCCAGTGGTTTCTAAAATCAGTTTGGCTTCAACATTCTCATCCTTTAGATTTTCTAGTCCCTCTTCTTCCATGCCTGAAGCTGGAATTTCAGTGGTGGATTCATCAGTTTTCCCTCAACCCAGGACTTTCTTTTCAACCTCCATTCTCCTCTCAGGAACTTTTCACAGATGCCTCAGATGGGGGATGGGGGGCCTTCTTTGGCCCTCTGAAAGTGCATGGCCTTTGGTTGCTTCAACAAAAGAAAGACCACATCAGTGTCAAAGGGATGAGAGCTCTTTTGCTGGCTCTTCAGACTTTTCATTCTCTTTTCCTTCCAGGGCTCCTCAAGATTCTCACAGACAATACCACAGGGATATGGTATGTCGACGAGCGGGGTGGGGTGGGGGGGCAAGGTCTTATCTGCTATGCAAGATAGCTCTTCAGGTTTGGGATCTGGCTATTCAGTATCAGGTGACCCTTCAGGCAGTTTACATTCCCTCATATTGGAACATAGTGGCAGATTTTCTGAGTAGGTCCATAACACAATCCCACGAGTGGATGCTTTACAAGGATGAATTTCTGGATATTGTCCACCAGTGGGGTACTCCTCAAGTAGATCTGTTTGCCTCCCCTCTGAACATACAGCGTCCTTATTTTCTGCCAGAGTCCCATGCTGTCTGGCCTGGAAGGTGGATGCCCTCTCTTTTTCTTATAAGGGGATGTTTCTTTATGCCTTCCCCTCTTTCCTCTCATTCCAAAGGTCCTGTTCAAGATAAAACAGGATGCTCCCAAAATCTTGCTGGAGACTCACTTTTGGCCCAGACAGCATTGGTTCCCTCTTCTTCTGCGTCTTGCCAAGGGCAGTCATCACAAGTTACCTCACAGAGGTGACCTACTCACACAAGTTAAGAGATCTCTCATCCATCCTTACCTGTCCACTCTGCAACTGACATTGTAGGTGATAGGGTTTTGATGCTCTTTAGACACCTTTTTTTTTTTTTTTGAGGACATGCTTTGGGACCTGCAGGAGGCCAGGAAACCCACTACATGGAAATCACACTTATCCATATGTAAGAGGTTTTCTGTTTGGTGTCTTTCTCGTAACCTGGATCCACTTACTGTGGATATTCCTTTGGTTCTCTCTTATTTGGGGGAATTGTTCAATGCTGGGTTGGCATATTCTTCTGTTAAGGCCCACCTATCAGCTGTCTCAACCTGCCTGCCTTTGATTCCTCCTTTAGCCTCTAGATTTGAGGCCAAACCATTTCTTAAAGGTCCCGTCACATTAGGCCTCCCAGGAAGCCTCTCTCTCCTTCCTGGGACCGTAATTTTGTTTTAGGGAAATTTACTCGGGCTCCTTTTGAGCCTTCTGCTTCAACTTCCTTACAGCATTGTTCTTGGAAGACTGTTCTTCTTTTGGCCCTTATTTCTGCTAGATGGGTGTCTGAGCTGCAAGCCCTTTATGGCTGTTCTTCCTTTTCAGTTTTCCATTAGGACAGTGTGTCCCTTTGTACCAATCCTTCTTTTATGCCTAACGTGGTTAATTAGTCAATTCATTTGCCCACTTGTTTCTCTTCTCCGCAGTCTACTAGTGAGAAGGTTTTGCACACCTTGGATTTACATAGACAACTCGGATATTATTTGTAAAAGACTAAAACTTTTTGTAAGTCTGAAATGCTTTTTGTTTCTTTTCATCCGTGGTCTTTAGGTTTGGCTGTTTCCAAGCAAATGATTTCTTCTTGGATATTTAAAGCCATTTCTTTTTGCTATTCTTTTCAAGGGAAGAGCCCTCCTTCTTCTTTTAAGGCTCATTCTACTAAGGCTGTAGTTTCTTCTGGTGCTTTTTTCAAGGGGTTGGATACTATTTCTGTTCTTGAGGCAGTTACCTGGAATCTGTGCATACCTTTACCAAGCCGTATTAGTTGGATGCAGTTTCTAGGGCCATTCTCTATGGCTTCCTAGATGGCTCTGTTGACCCATCCTCCTCCCAGTCTTCTGTTTGATCATTTGCACTCTCCCTATTGTAAAGAATACTGCAACAGTGATATGGAAGGATATAGTACAGTTGTGTAAAATCTTACCATAACAGTAGATGTCCTTTTGTTCAATGTTACAGTATTCACTCCCTCCCTCTTCCTCCTGGTCTTTTTTCCTTCTGGATGTGTTTGTTACCTAGTAGTATCCTTGGACTATTGTTCCTACTAAGACTTTTCAGTTCTGAGGATGGTACATCTGGATGACAACTTTGTCTTACGCTGAGCATGGGGAGCATACATATGAAATATGGCATGCTCATTACACCCTAAAGGCTCTCATGTACTGGCTGGACATCAGGCTACCCATGGCAGGGAATACCATTTGTTTAAGATGCTGTAACAGTGAAGAGATGGTCATCTACTGTTATGGTAAGATTTTACACAACTGTACTTTTTGTCAGGAGTTGAGCAATATATGTAATGCTGGAGTGATGACAGTTGTTAAAAAGAAAGAAAACATAACTGCAAACAAAAATTTTTCTTTTTTTTTCTTTTCTGTTAATGTATGTGTGCCCGTGCCTTATGTGATAGTTTAATAAAGATGTTAAAAAAAAGATAAAGACATATTTGTTCCTGTTGTCATTGATAAGGATGTTTCAAATTGCAAATATAAAAAGTTTGATGCTATAAACTAGAAACTGATTGGATGCTAGAAAAGAAAAATGTGGAGGTGGGTTAGAAGTTATTTCCAAAAACTCCCTCAATGTAACCCTTCATCTCCACCCTCTCCCAAAATTTCAAAATGTATAAATCCTAATCACACATTGAAAGATCAATAACAGAAAAAAACATTTGCATTACTAGTCTATATATCCCACAGTCAACACTATATCAGCTGTGGAAGAAATTCTGCAATGGCCAAGTACTAACATCAACTAAGAGACCATACTTATGGGGGATGTAAATCTAGACTGTAAGCAAACACCTAAAGCTGTGTAGTTTCATACAATTAGTTGTTGATGTCACAACTAGAGTACATAAAAAATAATAACGAATCCACACTAGACTGGATAGGAATAGACCTGCAGTCATGACCTCAGTAGGAACCCTACCAGATATTAGTAATCACCTGTCAATTTCTACAAACAGATTGCAGAAAAATATTCTCAAGCACTTAACCTATAAACAAATTTGCAACCAAACTAAATTTAACTTAGACTGCTTTAACCTCAACCTAAACCAATATCATTGGAACATCCTTAAAGCAATATCATTATGGGACGCAGTGTCTCTTTTCAACCATGTTTTCTCAAACATAATAAATGAACATTCTCCACTTAGGGATAAGAGGGTCGGATCAAACCCAGCTCCATGGCACAGAAGATCAACCAGGCAACTACTTGGACAAAGAGGCTGTGCTTGGAAAATATGGTCCTAAAACAAGAACCAAACGATCCTACAAACCTTTAGACACTTGAGAAAACTTGCAAAATGTAATATTAATAATGATAAAAAATCTTATTTATTTAACCTTCAGATCACGAAGCAAACATTTCTGGTCTACTGTATAAAAAAATCTCAAGCCTGGTCAAACTGTCACCCCTCCTCCCTCAGACATTAACCATACAGAAAATATTGATTCTCAGTTTAATTTCCACTTTATTACCACAATTCTATGTCTAATCAAACCAAATCACCCTCCATCCCAATAGCCCAAGAAAGAAATGCACCTCAATTGAACCTTAAACTGTCCCCACTACAGTAATCAAAAAGCATCTGCTAAACCTTAAAACCAACAATGGCGGCTGATAACACCTTTGCTAGGGTTGGGAGGGGTGGCAAGGTTTGAGTCTCACAAGGGATAATTGGCTAAGCTTAAAATGGCTCACAAGGGCAGTTAGCCTAGTACTAACCTATGAACCTGTATACCTGAAAAATTGCAGTGAATAGCATAGCATTCCTGTATCCATCCTCATTAATAGATCTTAACAGAAAAATATGTCCCAGAGCTGGAAAATACTTCATCATACTGCTCAACAAAGGTGGCATTTCTACAGAGCTAACAAACTACAGATCAGTAGCTATACTATCCCCCCCCATCAAAAATTATTGACAAATGTGTCCACTACTAACTAGGCCAATACCTCACTGAACACAACCTACTTTCCAACACACAACTAGATTTCTGCCTACCAATACTGGCGATCCATTATAGAAACAATGGCAACCTAGTATCAACCCTATTCCTTGATCTGTCCAGCAAAAACTTCTTTGAACTTTCTTCCCATGGTCTTGATAACCTATCCCTTACCTGGTTTCAAACTTACCTAACAAATAGACACTAAACTGTAAAAAGGCAACAGGATTTCTCATCTTTCCTTTCAGTTACAGTCAGAGTACCCCAAGGATCAAGCACAGGGCTACTCCATGTTAACATCTTTATTAATAAACTTCACACTGCCTCTAAAGATGTGACCTTAGTCCGATGTGCAGATGATGCTGCACTCCTCTGCTTAGCATCAGCAGTAGAGGATGTCACATGGCAGACATTTCTTTCCTTAGAATCCTGTCTAACTCAGATCTTCTTCTAAATGCCAGAAAGACCAAACTGATGCTCTTCACCCACAGAATAATATTCTGAACAAAAACAAACATTCCAGATGCTGTCATTAAACCACACAACAATTGAAGCAATCTCCAGGACCAAACTCCTAGGAGTCTTACTGGATGACAGTCTCAAATATGAATCATACCCTACTCTAAGTTATAAAGATACCCCACAGAAAGTTAGGCTTCCTCTGTAGGGCCCCAAAATTTCTCACAGAATATACTAGAAAATCAGTCACCCAATCCTGCCTCCTCCATTCCCTCATGTATACACTACCCTTAGAGCAAAACTGGACTCTTGTTATCATAAAATAGCAAAATTCTTGTTAAATACCACATAGTAAACACATCACTGTAAAGTACTAAAATAGCTAAACTGGCTGGAACTTCCACAATACATGTCCTGCTCTCAACTTGTAACGGCCCACATTACACTACCCAGACAAATTCCCATCCCCAGGAAATTTTTCTCCAACCATAAATAAATGCCAGAAACATACAGTCTAACAATAAATTTCTCATGGTTATAACTAAATCTAACAACTCTACTGGTGACTCTGTATGTCCCCAAGCCCTGGAACTCCATGCCAACTCACCTAAAACTCCTAGACAAGAAAAACAGTTTCAAAGCAGCACTAAAAAAACACCTAAACAGTAACTGGTTGTGCTGTTGGTATACTCCTGGTTAATCCCAAACCAAACTTAAACACCCCAGTACAACTTTTTACCTAACGCTCCCTTTTCCCTCATTTCATAGTCGCATACAGAAAAAACACCCCTCTTTTCTATCACACTATGCTGTCTCACATCAATACCAGTCACCCTGCTACTTTCTCTCAATCCTATCCAATTGATATTATCACACACTTGTCTATCACAACCTTCTGTCTGCTTCACTAATTGTATGTCCTTTCTCCTACCTCTTCCCTCACAAATACTCTTTATATTCTGATGTTCATCGTGTTACCCTGCTGCAGTCATCACACTTGGGTTATCCTGCCGTCAGGCGGTACCGCAGTCGGCCCAAATTCCAAAGTCTTGGTCCGGCGTCGGTTGCTGTTGCTTCTTTCCTGACGTCAGTGCGCCAGGGGTATATAAGAGGCATCTGATGCCATTTTCTTCAGTCTTTCTTGCCGCGCAGTGCCCGAAGCAGAAGCAGTTCGCAAGTGCCGGTCGGCCGACAGCTGAGATTTTTTATTTGAATTTCAGTCCGAAGTCTTCAATAAAGCTAAGTACCCCGTTTGGGAACATTTTCTTGCCTCAGTCCGATGTCAAAAAAAGTTAACAATTGCATTTCTTGTGGGAAGCAAATCCCTCATAAGGACTTCCATTCCTGTTGTATTCCTTGCCTAGGCCCAGACCACGACGTCACAGGTTGTCGGTTTTGCGCTAGGTTTAATAAACGCACTATCAAACGCCGTTTTGACTTCGCATGGCATTACTTTGGTAGGAAATTTAATTATATCATGCCGTCGGAGCAGCCGATGACAGCAATTCATAAAAAACGCAAGGATAAGGACAGGCAGCCTAGGAATAAGCCAGACCCCGAGGCCTCAGCTGGGCCTGTCGCCGGTTCTCCGGTTTTCAGTGAGGCACCTACGCAGCCCCTGACGACCGCAGAGCTGGAACCCAAGACAGCTGCCGACTCCCAAGCGGAGTCTACTAGGCCGACGCAGCCATCTACCAACACCAGAGAAGTATTAGACACCGGTGCAGAGGAAACACCTTCGGTTGCAGAAGGTGTCTTCAGACCAACTACACTCACCATTAAATCTTATGCTAAGCTTAAAACTCCTTTAAAACCTAAGAAAACTGTTCATCAGTCTACAGGTCAAGGCCCCATGCCTAAGAAACAGATGCTTAAGATGGCTGAAGATTTAATTACCCTTATCAGGGGTTCCCATCCCTCTCCTGATAAAAGACCAAGACAAGAGGAGGATTACACATCCTCTGACCAGGTTTCTCTCTCCTCAGATTCTTCTGAGGAACAGGATTACACTTTTCCACCTTATGAGGATTCTGATGCTGAAGACTCTATTCCCTCAGCATCTCCCCCTGAAGACTACTCCTTTGGGGAAACATTACATACCATGAGGGAACATTTCCACTGGGAAGGCCAGGATTACTCAGATTCTAAGAAAAGGCTCCGAGAGTTCCTTTTATTACCCCAGCACAGACCTCTTGCTATCCCTCCTGTTTTAGATATTGTGGATGATGTCTACTTGGAGTGTAGTTTAAATCCATATCCCAGGGTCCTAAGGGAGCAAAAGCTTCTATGGCTAAAAATCCTGTGCCCTCTGAAAGAGATTCCAGAGCCCTAGATAGATGGGGAAAGAAAATATACACCTCTGGCTATGAGAGCATTAAATTGCCAGTTTCACATGTTGAAATATCAACAATTCCTGATGTCTCAGTTAAAAAAAAATGAGCACACACTCAGAACAGCCTGACTTCAACGAAATGCAGGATCTGTTGCATGCAGCTGAACAGGTGGGCAAGCATACTTTACAATGCAGATTTGATTCACTGGAAGCTTCCTGTAGAGCAGCTGTTACTGGCTGTGTCATTCGTAGACATGCTTGGTTAAAAGAGCAAACTCTCCCTGACCATGTTAAAGCAAAATTATTAGATGCACCTTTACAACAGGATGTATTATTTGGTGTCAAAGCAGAAGAAGTTTTTAAAGAAAATGGAGGATAAGGCTAAATCTATGCAAACGGTCCAGGATTTCTTGCAGGTACAACCCCCTCTCTTCAGCAGAAATTGGCCAACAAAAAATTGGTCCTTTCCAGCTTCAGACAGATCACAGAGGGGCAAATACAGATGCCCAAGGGGCAGAGGTCAGTCACAGGGCCCTTACAAACCTCGCCAATGGGGTTCTGCTACCCAGAAAGGAGGAGAAGACAGGCCCCAAGCTAGCAGAAGGCAGACACAATGACTCTATCCTCAAACAACCAAGCAAATCTCTCCTGGCAGCACCCTTGGGAGGAAAACTAGCATTTTTTGCAGACAACTGGCACATCATCACAAAAGACAAATGGGTTCTAAACATTCTCTCTCAAGGATACAGATTCCACTTTTCATACCTTACCAAGGATCAAAGGAATGCCAAACCTGCCACCAAATCAATGGGCAGAGGCACAAAAACAAATTACAGCTCTCATGAACATGAGAGCCATTCAACAGGTACCTACACAGGAGGAAGGACACGGATTTAACTCAAGACTCTTCCTAGTTCCAAGAAAGTCCAAAGCATGGAGACCCATTCTGGATCTTTCAATTCTGAACACCTATCTGCAAGTACTAAAATTCAAGATGCTAACCCTACAGCAGCTTCTTCCCATGCTGGCTAGTCACTTTGGACCTCAAGGAGGCATACCTGCATGTCCCTATCAGACAAAATTGCAGAATATACCTCCGCTTCATTGCAGGTTCAATGCATTATCAATTCTCTGCACTGCCCTTTGGCTTATCTACTGCGCCCAGGGTCTTCACAAAATGCTTGGCACCAGTAATTGCATACTGCAGACAAAGAGGAATTCAAATATACCCATACCTGGATGACTGTCTTATTCAAGAAGAAAGCAAGGACATTCTTTTACAGCATCTGGCATTTGTCAAACACCTTCTAAGTTGCCTAGGGTACACAGTAAACGAAAAGAAATCAAAACTAGTGCCCTCACAAAACATAATATTCCTGGGTGCCAGCTTGAATACAACGGCCCGGATGGCTTATCTCACGCCAGACAAACAACGACAGCTGTTTCAATATTTCAAAATAATGGCAACAAAGACCCAACTCCCTGCAAGAAAAACTCTGCAGGCCTTGGGATTCATGGCATCTTGCATACTACTAATACCATTTGCAAAACTGCATATGAGGAAATTACAATGGTACCTGAAAAGTGTATGGACTCAGCACAGCCACAGCTTGGAAACAATGATTCCACTCATTCCCTGCCTTCAACAGGAGTTTCTATGGTGGGCACAGCCATGTCACCTCAACAAGGGTCAGCCTTTCACCTTACCCACAGCCAGGCAAACTATGACAACAGATGCATCGGACTATGCCTGGGGAGCACACATGGCAGGACAGTGCATTCAGGGCAAATGGACTACAGATCAGAGACACCTGCATATCAATCAAAAAGAAATGCTAGCAGTGCAGAATGCCCTAACATCTTTCAAGGACCTTCTACACCCAGGACAACTACTAATAAGGACAGACAACACCACAGTTATGTGGTACATAAACAAGCAAGGGGGCACACATTCCTACCCTCTATGCAGGCAAGCAATGACCTTGTGGAACACTGCACTGTCTTACCAGGTTCAATTACAAGCACAATTCCTGCCAGGAAAGAAAAACACATTGGCAGACGACCTAAGCAGAAACATCATGGATCCACAAGAATGGAAACTAGATCCACAAGTATTTGCAATGATAGCTCAAAAATGGGGATGCCCAGACATAGATCTGTTTGCAAGCCCCCACAACCACCAACTTCAAAAATTTTGCACAAGTACCTTACATCCACTAGCTTGGAAAGTGGACGCCCTCTCATTCAGTGGGAAAACATTAACAGTATATGCCTTCCCTCCACTGCCTCTTCTAGCAAAGGTACTGTTGAAAGTCAGATTAGAGAGGCCACAAATGATTCTCGTTGCACCAGACTGGCCACGCCAACAATGGTATCCAATTTTAAGGAACATGGCCCAGGGCCCACCATGGATTTTGCCACAAATTCCTCACCTGCTTACCCAGTGAGACAATCTGATTCTACACAGCCAGCTCAAGACTTTAAACCTGGCTGCATGGCAAATTACCTAAACAACCAGCCAACACCTTTATCCAAAGCTATTATGGATGTCATTCTGGAGGCCAGGAGGCCCAGCACCAGGAAAACCTATTCAGACAAATGGAAAAGATTTTGCGCCTGGAACCAGGCTAAAGGCCTAAATCCCCTGGAGCCGAACATTCCTCAGATTCTACAATATTTAACTGAGATGTTACACAAAGGACTTTCCTTTTCATCTATTAAGATCCACGCCTCAGCAATTTCAGCTCATTACAGCACGGATCCTCCTTTATTTTCACATCCACTCCTAAGACAGTGCCTCATAGGGGCTAAGAACATAAGACCGCCAAGGAGAGCTCCAACACCTACTTGGGATCTCAACTTTGTCCTGGAAAAGCTTACACTGCTGCCCTTTGAACCAGCTTTTTAAACTGATTTAAAATTTCTTTCATGGAAAACTGCCCTACTACTAGCAATAACCTCAGCTAGAAGAGTCTCAGAGCTACAGGCACTAATGGCAGTGGAACCTTTCCTCATTTTTCATCAAAACAGAGTTTCTCTACAAACTAATCCGTCCTTTATGCCAAAGGTGGTATCCAGTGTGGCCCTAAACCAAACCATTCACTTGCCCACATTCTTCCCAAATCCCCAGAACAAAGGAGAAAGACTCCTGCACTCTTTGGACATTCACAAGCAATTACGTTACTACTTGGATAAAACTAAGGCTTTCAGAAAAACTGACCAGCTCTTTGTAGCCTATGCTACAGGATCACAAGAAAAAGCTATCTCAAAACAGACCATTTCTAAATTGATAGGACATTGCATATGTTTCTGCTACACACATCAGGGGAAACTAGTACCTGCTAAAATTAGGTCCCACTCTACCAGGGCTACAGCTACATCAGCAGCCTTTTTCAGGGGAGTGCCAACCAAGGATATTCTGGAAGCTGCTACTTGGAGTTCAGTGCACACATTCACCAAACACTATCACTTACCTCTTTACTCTAAGACTAGAGCTGGTTTTGCCACTGCAGTTTTGCAGAGCCTACTAGCTTCTTCTAACCCTGTTTGACTCCACCTCCCCTCCTTAGCTTTGGGATTCAACCCAAGTGTGATGACTGCAGCAGGGTAACACGATGAACATAGTACAATTTTGTACCTACCATAAATGTAGATGTTCGAGTGTTCACCCTGCTGCAGTCCAGGTTACCCTTCCTCCATCCCCTCTGAACTAGCTGAACTTATCTCTACCACTTTATCCTATACTACCTCTGTGGTGTATTTGCTTGTACCTAAGGGTTTTGTTTTATTTTTATATAGCCATATGTGTATATATATATATTTTTTTTTTTTTTTTTTTTTTGCCTACCTTTTGGGGGCACCTAACATCTTGGGCAAGAAAAACTGAAGAAAATGGCGTTGGATGCCTCTTGTATACCCCTGGCGCACTGACGTCAGGGAAGAAGCGACAGCAACCGACACCGGACCAAGACTTTGGAATTCGGGCCGACTGCGGGACCGCCTGACGGCAGGATAACCCAAGTGTGATGACTGCAGCAGGGTGAACACTCGAACATCTACATTTATGGTAGGTACAAAACTGTACTTTAACACCTAAATCACTTTACTTCCACTGGCTTTCTGTTTGAATTTTTTTCTTACCTTATAACACGTCCACTTGTCTATATCTGTTGCCTCACAACCATTTTAACCCTAAAACATTTTGTTCTCCATCTCTTTGTTTTGTTCATGTGTGAACTATAGCAAACTACAGTGAAACTGAATGAATTTTGACTAGTGTAAAGCTGATAATCCCAGGCTTCCATTCTGTATATGCTATTTTCTCTCTTGTCAAATTTTGTAAGTAATTTCCATGTATGTACACTTTTTTAACCTATGTAGAGGAATGATGTTCTTCATCTCACATTGCTGCAGTCCTAACACTTGGGTAGTCCGCTGTCCCAGTCGGCCCGAATACCAAAGTATAAGGCTGACGTCGGTCAAGGCGCATTTGTCTGACATCAGGACGTCAGGGTACAAATGCGCATGACCGACGTCATATCCTCAGTCTTTTTTGCCGCATGGTCCGATGCAGAAGCAGTATTGCGAGTGCAGATTGGCGTTCTGAAATTTTCTGAAGTCGGAGTTTCAGACCGAATCAAAGTTGGCTAAGTACCCCGTTGGGGAATATTTTGGTTTTTTCTTGCCTCAGTATTTAACCGGATGTCAGAAAAAGTGAATAACTGTATTTCTTGTGGGAAACAGATACCTCATAGAGATTACCATACCTTGTGTATACCTTGCTTAGGGCCTGAGCACGACGTTGTTGGCTGTCGCTCTTGTGCTAGATTTAACAAACGCACTATTAAGAGAAGATTAGATTGTGCCAGGTTAGTTTTTGGGAAGCGTTGTAATTACAACATGCCGTCGGATGCTCCGACGCCCGCTTCGTCTAAAAAGCGCAAGGACAAAGCAGCGAAGCCTAGGGTGGAAGAACCGTCTGTCCCGGATGTCGGTTCTTTAGAGGGCTTGGTGGAGCCGGTGGTTCTACCAGAAGTTCCTTTGGATTCTCAGGGAGAGACTTTACTGTTACAAGATGTGTCCTCTCAGGAGGTAGGCCAGGCTGAAGGGGCTTCTCAGGTAGCTGTTCTCCCCTCCCTTCCTAAGGTGGTTAGGCCCTCCCCTTCTGTTTCCAAGGCTTCTTCTAGAGGCAGGCCAGGGTTAACTTCAGTGGGGGTCTCCCCTAGTTCTTCAGGGTCTCTGCCTAAGAAACATATGCTTAAAATGGCAGAAGATTTGATTACTATGATTAGAGGTTCTATGCCCCCCCCTGATAAGAGGCCTAGGATGGAACCTGAGCTTGAGAGTTTTGAGCAGTGTTCGGAGGCTTCTGAGTCTTCGGCTGAAGACTTGCAGGAGTTTCCTCCTTATTCTGATTCTGATGTAGATGACTCTACACCTTCGGCTTCTCCTCCTGAGGATTTTTCTTTTTCAGAGACTCTTCATTCCATGAGGGAGCATTTTAAATGGGAAGGTCAAGATTTCTCTGATTCCAGGAAAAGGCTTAGGGAATTTTTGTTTCTACCCCAGCATAGGCCTTTAGCTATACCTCCTGTTCTGGATGTGGTAGAGGATGTTTTTGCAGAGGCTTTCCTGAACCCTGATTCTTTGCCTCCTGCCCCAGTTAAACCGGATAGGTATTATAGGGTGCCTGAAGCTCATAAGTATCTTTTAAGAGTCCTAGGGCAGACCCAGAAACTGTTTCTCAGGGCCCTAAAGGTGTTAAGGCTTCTGTTGTTAAAAATCCTGTTCCTTCTGATAAAGAGGCAAGGGCTTTGGATAGATGGGGAAAGAAGGTGTATACTTCTTCCACTTTGGCCATGAGGGCTTTGAATTGCCAGTTTCACATGTTGAAATACCAAAATTATCTCCTTTCACAATTGAAGTCTAAGGTAGATGCTCTGGCGGAAGGTATTGAGTGTAAAGAGTTGCAGGATTTAGTTCATGTTTCGAACAGGTGGGTAAGCATTCCTTGCAATGTGGTTTTGATGCTGTACAGGCCTCTTCGAGGGTGGCAGCCACTGGTTCTGTTCTTCGCAGGCACGCCTGGCTGAGGGATCAGAATTTAGCTGAACATGTAAAGACAAGGATTTTAGATGCTCCTTTACAATCTGATGTGTTATTTGGTGCGCCTGTGGAAGCAGTTTTAAAGAAAATGGAGGACAAGGCTAAGTCTATGCAGACTGTTAAAGAATTTTTGCAGGTTCAGCCTCCAAAGTTTAGTAGAAATTGGCCTACTAAGGGGTGGACTTATCCTTCTTATGATTCTCAGTCTAGGGGTAGATCTAGACGTGGTAGGGGCAGAGCTCAAGGTTCTTTTAGGCCTAGAACAGGCAGTTCGCCTGCCCAGTCTTCTGGTGAGGGCAGGGGTCAGTCCTTTCGTAAGCAGACCCAATGACTTGCCTTTTCAGCTGCCAGAGCCTTCTCGTCTGGCAGCACCTTTGGGAGGAAGGCTGGCACTTTTCAAAGAAAATTGGAGCGTTATTACCCAAGACAGATGGGTATTGGATATCGTTCACCATGGTTACAGGTTTTATTTCCATACCTTGCCTCCTTTCAAAGGCATGCCAGACATTCCTCCTATACAAAGAAAAGAGGCTCACAAGCAAATTTCTCTGTTACTCCAGATAGGGGCCATTCAGCCGGTTCCTGTGCCAGAAAGGGGCCTGGGATTTTATTCTCGCCTGTTCCTAGTACCAAAAAGGGGAACACGTGGAGACCAATTTTGGATTTGTCTATCCTCAACACTTATCTGGACATTCCCAAGTTCAAAATGTTGACGTTACAACAGCTTTTACCTCTGCTGGGCAAAGATCACTGGATGGTAACTTTAGATCTCAAGGAGGCTTACCTTCATGTGCCTATCAGACTCAGTTGCAGGAAGTATCTGCATTTCCGAGCTGGAAATTCCCATTATCAGTTCTCTGCATTGCCCTTTGGCTTATCTACTGCGCCCAGAGTATTCACAAAAGTTCTGGCTCCAGTTGTAGCTTTCTTCAGGCTAAAAGGAATACAGATCTATCCTTACTTGGACGATTGCCTGATTCTGGCTCAAGGAAGGGAAGAGCTTCTTCGTCATTTGGAATATGTGATAGCAGTGCTAAGATGCCTGGGGTATTCTGTGAACGAAATAAAGTCCAGTCTAGTACCCTCTCAAGACATGTGCTTTCTGGGTGTGAGACTGAATACAGCAGCCCAGATGGCCTTTTTAACCCCGGACAAACAAAAGAATCTTTCCCTTTACTTCCATCAACTATCTCTTCAGTCCGGGCTGACTGCAAGGACAGTCCTTCAAGCCTTAGGGTTCATGGCATCTTGTATTCTGGTGCTTCCCAATGCCAAACTGCATATGAGGAAGCTGCAATGGTATCTAAAAATGTATGGACACAGCACTGCCAGGATTTGGACACTGTCATTCCAATAATACCTTGCATTCAAAAGGAATTTTTGTGGTGGGCTCAGGAATGTCACCTAAACAAGGGACTCTCTGTGACCCGGCCAGAGGCGAGTCAGATTCTAACGACAGATGCCTCAGACATAGCTTGGGGAGCTCATCTGAATGGAAAGTGGATACAAGACAAGTGGCCTGCCAGACTACAGCATCTACATATCAACATGAAGGAGATGTTAGCAGTCCAGTTTGCATTAATGGCTTTCAAGGAGTTACTTCTTCCAGGGCAGGTGTTGATTCTAACAGACAACACAACTGTCATGTGGTACATCAACAAGCAAGGGGGAACACATTCTTATCCTCTATGCAGGCAAGCAATGATTTTGTGGGAGACTGCGCTCAGCTTGCAGCTAAATCTTCAGGCAAGGTTTCTGCCAGGAGCACAGAACTCCTTAGCAGATGTGTTAAGCAGGCAAATCATGGATCCCCACGAGTGGAAACTGGATCTTCATGTATTTCGAAAGTTGACAGTGTCATGGGGAACTCCAGACATAGATCTGTTCGCTTCTCCACTAAACCACCAGCTGCCAAAGTTTTGCACGAAAAGGTTTCATCACACAGCTTGGAAAGTGGATGCTCTTTCGTTCAGTTGGAAAAATCTTCATGTGTATGCCTTTCCACCTCTGCCTCTCCTCCCAAAGGTACTCCTAAAGGTCAGACAAGACAAGCCAAGGATGATTTTGATAGCTCCAGATTGGCCTCGGCAACACTGGTACCCATTACTGAGGAATCTGGTAAGGAAGCCTCCATGGCCTTTACCTTTAATTCCACACCTTTGTCTCAGAGGGACGGTCATCTACTCAATGTCAAGCTTCACTCTCTTCATTTAACAGCCTGGCATATTCTGTTTTGAACCACAGCAGGTCTCAACTTCCTCAACAAGTTTTGAATGTGATTATGGAAGCCAGAAGACCTAGTACACGTAAAGTGTATACAGAAAAATGGAAGAGATTTTTATTTTGGAGTGCAGCAAAGGATTTGGATGTTTCTGAGCCTAATTTGAGTGTGGCTCTTCAATATCTTACTGAGTTATTGGACAAAGGTTTGTCTTTCTCTTCCATTAAGATTCATGCTGCAGCAATTTCAGCTCACTATGATTGTGACCCACCATTGTTTTCTCATCCTTTGTTCAAGCAATTTCTTAGAGGGGCAAAGAATATAAGACCCCACGTAGAGCTCCTACTCCTGCTTGGGACCTCAATTTTGTGTTGGAGAAACTTACTCTACAACCTTTTGAGCCTGCGGCTACTGCTGAATTGAAATACTTGTCATGGAAGACTGCTTTTTTGTTGGCCATTACTTCTGCAAGAAGGGTTTCTGAATTGCAGGCCCTTATGGCGGTTGAGCCTTTTTGATTTTTCATAAGGATAGGGTATCATTACGTACTAATCCTTCATTTATGCCTAAGGTGGTTTCTAGTGTGGCTTTAAACCAAACTATTCATTTGCCTACTTTTTATGCAGATCCCCAAAATAGGGAAAAGATTTTGCACACTTTAGATGTACACAGGCAGTTGCGTTATTATTTAAGCAGGACTAGGATTTTAGGCAGTCTCAGCAGTTGTTTGTTTCTTTTGCTTTGAGTTCTCAGGGCAAGCCTGTGTCAAAACAAACTATATCTAAGTGGATTGGGTTTTGCATTGCATTCTGTTACTCCCATCATGGCAAGGAGATTCCAGCTGGGATTAGGCCTCATTCCACTAGGGCTACTGCCACTTTAACAGCATTTCTAAGGGGGGTGGCAACTAAGGATATTTTGGAGGCAGCTACGTGGAGTTCAGTGCATACTTTCTCCAAGCATTACCACCTTCCTCTCTATTCTAAATCCAGGGCTGGTTTTGCCACTGCTGTGTTGCAGGGCATTTTGGCAGCTCCGGCTTCATTATAGTTTAGCCATCCTCCCTTACCTCTGCTTTGGGATTCTACCCAAGTGTTAGGACTGCAGCAATGTGAGATGAAGAACATAGTACAGTTTTGTACCTACCATAAATGTAGATGTTCGAAGATCCACATTGCTGCAGTCCAATTTTCCCTCCCTCCTTCCCCTCTGTGTTTAGGGGTGGTTGTGTGGGTGGGGTTCTATTTTTGTACATTTGTATATATTGTACATATATTAGGTACAGGAGTGTTTGGTGTTTTTTGGTTTTGGCCTTATCTTTTTAGGGTCTTCTGACATCTGGGGCAAGAAAAGACTGAGGATATGACGTCGGTCATGCGCATTTGTACCCTGACGTCCTGATGTCAGACAAATGCGCCTTGACCGACGTCAGCCTTATACTTTGGTATTCGGGCCGACTGGGACAGCGGACTACCCAAGTGTTAGGACTGCAGCAATGTGGATCTTCGAACATCTACATTTATGGTAGGTACAAAACTGTACTTTTTGCATTATGTAAAATTTTTACCTACGTATATGAATGTTTTTGACTTGATATTCTTAATGTTTCTGTAAAAGCTATTTTTGGAGCTTTTCTCCCCATGCAACTGCTGAAAAAGTGTTTGTCCCAGTCTAACTTTCCCAGGAAATAAAAGTAAATAAATAAGTAAATTGCGTAGGGAAGTAAGCCACCTCAATTTCATGATGATGGCCCATCCGTGGGCATTGCTAATTGTCAGTTTGAATGAATTCAGGAGAAGTGGAGGGAAGTGGAAAAGAAGTGGTATTTGAAATCCGCAATTAGGGAATATGCCAGATATTCTTCAAGACTACATATTGAAGAGATGGGTTGCAGGGATGGCGTTATGTAGGAGATGCTGACTCCTATGATTCTTCTGCGTCTTATTTTTGTAACTTGTCTCAGTTTTGAATTTACTTGGGAATTTCATTATTGCTTCTAACAAGGTGTCAGCTTTCCTTTCAAGCTAAGAAGAATCTGATTGAATTTCTGTTTGTAATTGTGCTTGTCTGTTGTGGTTAAGAGGTCTATTTTTCAGAAGTTTAGACTTTTTGTTTGTTTTGTGTGTGTGGTATGGTAATTTACATTCAAGTGCTCTGGAGAGAAGATATCTGCTTGGTTAGTGGTAGAAGTACCAGGAACAAGTGGTGAGGGATATTATGGCCAACCAAATCTGTACATTTCATCCGAGCTGATTGGGTTGGAAAAATAATTCCCCTCATAAAGTTAGTGGTAGAACTGTTGTTGCACATTTTTCTTTATCACTGCATACTGTCTGAGCCATGTGTCCCATTCCTAAAGGTGGTTATTGTTGTAGTGCTTTAAAACCTAAATAACATGACTTTTGTGTCTTAAAAAAAACTGATTTCTTTGGTTTTATTACAGTGCAGATTTCTGGTCTTCCACTGTTAAAAACAGCTGTAGTGTCATACAGCAGTAAAGACACAAACACAGACGCATGGCTGCTTGCTACTAAATTTCCAGAATTATTTTGAGTAGTACATTTTAGTTCATTTTTTACTTAAATTAAAATAAAAGGAGATGCCTTATTCCTAAAAACAGAACTGTACACATGTCTGAAACTCCCTCTGCCTGTATTTGTTTTTCTGCCTTTCAAAGACTTGTAGCATGGCAACTCAGAGTTACCAAGTAGATACGAGTGTGACTCCTGTGGTTACTAAACTGTGATTGGAAGCCTTTTAACATGTCCCTTAAACCTGATCAAAATTATTAGGTTAGAGTTCTAGGCAAAGACATTTTTCACTAGAGATCTTTTTTTTTATCTGATTAACAGTGAATTAATTTATATATTTATTTATGCAATGTATGTGCTTTTGCTTATATAAACTAGGTACAAAAATTCAGCCTCCTGTTTGACACCGAGAGTAAGGTGTTCATGTTTACTGAAGTTCATTAAGAACATTAACAAAATAGCTATTGTTTTCATTCTGTCTTTGTTGGTGCATTCTTGGGAGCAGACAGAACATTGTATTGTACATTGGTATAGGCCGAAGGAAGTGATTTGTTGACCATCTAAACATAGCCATGGACCTGCTGCACAGTTCTCAAAAGAGCAAGCATTGCTAGCCGAATAGTTGTCAGTTGATTCTGAATGCGGGTACATATTATGATGCTTGGAGCCATATTCAATCAAGCAGCTTGTTTGGTTTCATTGCTTTCACACCCCAGTTGCTTGACATAAGATCATGACTTATTGAAAGACTTGTGGTCAGTGTGGGTCACTCTGCTGATAAGATGTAGAGGGGAATTGACAGGACTAGTGCCACTTTTAATTTGCATATCTGCAGCATCAGAACACAAATACTTCAGAAATGACTGTAGCTGTTTTTCTTAAATAAGCATTCTTATATTGTGTTACAACAGTTATCCATAAAAATAAAGAAAAATGGATTTTGCAGTGCTATCCAGAGAGCTGCACAAACACAAGCAAAATTTGGTAGTACTGAATTGTATTCCTAACCTTTCTGTGTGCTATTAGAAGCGAGTGACTTTTTGTGCACTGCAAGAAACAAGGATATTGACTGCTGTCAGTGTACGAAATAAATGTTTGTGTGGTGGGTGGCTCAAGAAGTTTTCTTTTCTGGAAAATATTTTACTTCTCTCTGACAGTCAGTTTAACACAGCTGTTTTCTGGCTGTCCAGGAAATTGCCACACATCTGATATCCAGTATCAGTGAGAGTCTAGTTGAATTTACAATGTGCAGTTACAGACAGCCATTATGTTTCAGTACATCAGTAGTCACCTAGTCATGTTCCCTTCTGCTGCAGACATACACACTTCTAGACACAAACGCACACACACACTCTTCATTAGCTAATGTTTGTAGTAATATGTCTGTGAAGAAAAGGCTAGTTAAATCCATGGCTGTAAAAGACCTCTTATTCATGGATGATGATCTGTTTATACATTATTATAAAAATCACCTTAAAAAATTTAGGTTTGAAAACCAGTACAGCTCTGGTTTCATCCTGTAAATTATTGTGGATTACGTCCCCTTCCTTGGGCTATTAATCTAAACATTTTAAAAGGGGACATAAGAATGACATCATTAAAATGAGAAGTTGCAGCTATTTTAAGTTGTCCTGAATAAGAAATGAAAAAAGTAGTAATCATAACATGTAATAAAGTTATGTTGGAAGTCACTGAAATGCAGCTTCTAAACCATATTTAAAAAGTTGTCCTTGGCATATCCTCTGCATTATTAGACTCTGTTAATATGTACTGGAGCATGTACATATACCAAAGAAGATATTTTAGATCATTGCATCATTAAACTGTTTGCATGTGCAAGGTAATAGATATTATGTATACCATAATGTGTTTGGCACTTGCTTAATAATTCATGTTTTGATTCACATAGATTTTCTGTGTCTCGATATATTTTAGTTTGTGTGGTTTAATACATACAATACGTGGAAGAAATAATATTTTAACATGCAAATGTTGAATGTTTTGCGAGTATTCATTGTATAATATTTTGGATACTAGCTGTTTTATAAATGAGTGATGTCCTTCAGTTGTTTCAGGTGCTATGTTGATTTTGTAATAACCTGAGCTTACATTTAGGTGTTGTAAAATTAAGTATCCCATACTCATCATTTTGCAGCTCTTCAAGTGCCCACTCGATTCAGCAAATTGAGAGGAAACGGAGAGGAGGCAGAAAACTGTGTTAGTTTTGTAATCTGCAGTTAAGACAAGGTCTGATAACTTTGTTTTGCAGCATGATCTTTTTTATGTTTAAAAAGGCAGCAGAGATGAGATATTTAACCATCTTAGTTTTTTTATTTCTGTACCTGTTGGCTAGGCTTCAAATCATACAAAATCTGATATTTTTATTCTTTTCTCTCACTGGAACAAATTTCTTTGTCAGTTTTGTTGTTTTTGATTTTTGCCACAATCTGTGACCCTGGAATATATTCAGAAAGACATGTCTGCGAGTCCACAGTGTATCTATAAAAATGCATTTTCTCATGTTGTTCTTATGCTGGTGTCCTTTAGGTACATATTTTCACTGTGTTTAATGTTTCTTGATAGTTATTTTGTCATCTGGTTTTCAGTCCTGAAATTGATGGTAGCTGTGGGTATTGGAAATCTTGCTTACATGAATGCCATCGAACCACAGAGCCATGATGCAACCAACCACCATTTCTGCTCAAAATATGCACTGACTGATTTACTAGATTGTATTAAAATCATTCTGACTCTAGAAAATAGGTTAGGGAACGTTGATATTTTAACCATGGGGATGTGGAGATACAAGGATGATTGTTAGTTAGTCACTTTTTTGCACAGAAAGGAACTAAATCAAATTTACTGCATGAATTACTAACCTGGATAATGAATAGCCCTTTTTTGGAGATGACCTTTTCTTCTAAACAGATATAGATGCACAATGTCCTGCATTAAAGGAAATCTCAGTTGCAAGTTGTTCAGGCCTTCACTAGGCCCCAAGTCATATTTCATCCTGTACAGCTTCAGACCTGAATGAAGTAATCAGACTGTTGATCAGTACCATATATGGCTGTGATCTCTTACGTGGTAGTTTCATTGCTGGGTGGGAAAGTGACTGAGGGGAGAGGGGTGCCTGTACTTCCACAATGTGGCTGACACAGTTAACTGCTGATTTGCATTTTGCAGTAGTTAACTGCAATTCGTGGAAATGCAAATTAGTTGATAAGTTTTTTCCTCATTGCAGTGAATATGCCTAAGGATAACAAAGAGGTATATTGCGATAAAAGGGCCTTTATCCCATGGACCACACTGTTCAAGCTGGGATCTTAATGAATTGTTGGGCAAGTCTTGCAATGAACACTTTATACATTGGGCGAACAGCGTGAGAGCAACAATTTCCCCTCACTGGAGTGGGACTGTATTGCTTGTGATAGATTATGTAATGGTATCCAGAAAGGATGGTGCACTATTTTTCAGAAGTTTTTCTTGAGACCATACTGCATTTGATCTACTGTTAGGCAGCTTCCTGTATCTGCCTACGAAGTCTGATTGAGACTTGTATTGATGAATTTTTTTATGACCTAGAAAGTGTGGTATGGTCTTGCTTTTGAAATAGCTGGGACATTGCCTTCGACTTTATTCTTCCTAGAACTTTAGATTATTTATGTTCCTTCCTGATTGTCAAGGCTTAGGATCAAGTGAATAAGTATATGTATGAATCACCCTAAACTTAATAGTTTTTGGAAGACCTGTGGATTGAGAGAAATGAAGCTAAATAGGAAATTGAGTAAGACAATATTAAACAAAGAAATATAGCTGTTACAATAGCCTTTCTTCAATATGTTTCACATCCTTTTTGGGAACTGCTTACAAAGATGATTGTATGGATCATACTCAGATGTGTAATATGAGAGTCAGACATACTAATTATCTGACTGCAGTCCGTTCCTTTAGTTTTCATCTATTTGATCTATCTAGCCACAGAAAGGATGCCCATCATTCTTAATTTATTGACCCTGAAATACACCTTCTTAAACTACCTCCACTACTTTCTGGATTACTGCATTTATTGCAGGGTTCAAGGGCACTGGAATGCAGATGCCCTTCTGATAATCACTGTTGCAGTTTTACTAACCATTGTGATAATCCTGCCAGGGATAACATCTGGCCAGGATTATAAAGCCTAGGCCTTGTGCTCTCACGCTGTTCGCCCAATGTATAAAGTGTTCATTGCAAGACTTGCCCAACGATTCATTAAGATCCCAGCTTGAACGGTGTGGTCCATGGGATAAAGGCCTTTTTATCGCAATATACCTCTTTGTTATCCTTAGGCATATTCACTGCAATGAGGAAAAAACTTATCAACTAATTTGCATTTCCATGAATTGCAGTTAACTACTGCAAAATGCAAATCAGCAGTTAACTGTGTCAGCCACATTGTGGAAGTACAGGCACCCCTCTCCCCTCAGTCACTTTCCCACCCACACAAGCACACACACTGCATATCCCTGTTGTCATAATGTTCATGATGTCTCCTTTTGCCCTGCCAAAGTACTTTACAGATTGAGTTTCTCTCTTCATACCCTTTAGTAAATGCATGCTAGGGCAAAACTGGTTTACAAGGTTGACAGGTATGCTAGGGCAAAACTGGTTTACAAGGTTGACAGGTATGCTTAAGTTTTCTGTCACTCTCCCTTATATGTCACAGGCATTGCATAATGTCCAAATTTCTCAAGATATATATATATATATATATATATATATATATATATATATATATATATATAAAAACACCTTGAATGCAGGGTTTCTTGTGTCAAGGTGGCTTGGATCAAATCCTTTTTCTCCAGTGTGTGTGTGTGTGTGTGTGTGTGTGTGTGTGTGTGTGTGTGTGTGTGTGTGTATATATATATATATATATATATATATAATATTTTGTAACATGTATGTATGTATGCATTTTCAATTCAATTCCTTGTGTCTAATGGTGGTAGAGAGGACTGATATTCTTCTGTGGGAGTTGGGATAATGCAAGGTTTGAGGTGTGCTCTGTGCCTTTTAAAGCACAGCATTTTTCTCTCCAATGTCCAGTAGTTCCTGCACCTTTTGTTTAAATACCTATGTTCACAGGAGGTTACTAGGCTAATGGCCCTGAGGCCTTTGTAAGCCTAGCCTTGTAAAAGCCCGAATAACCTTATTGACCAAGTTTAGACGGTCATTGTTAGCAGTGCTATGCTGCGGTCAGTAATGACTGCCCCTGTCTATGAGGGACATAGGTGCCACCCATGGGATAAATATATGGTAACACACTTTAGAAAAGCAGAATGCTTCAAACGTAAAATCCAACAAGAAAAAAAATGCTGGCAGTGTTGTCAGCAGGGATAGTAAGTTAGAGGGCATGTCGATTTTAGTAGATAAGCATCTACAAAAAATTGTGCCAAAAGGCAAAACATACATAAAAGCTACGATTGTATGAACAAACTCAACAATATTAAAGTCTCTGAATCTGATGTACTCCTAACACTTGATATTAATTCTCTTTATACGATGATCCCTAATAAAGAAGGGATGGAAATGGTGAGAATGGAAATATTAAAGTCTAAAGAATTTTCTACCAGTACTGCAAGTCTACTAATGGAAATGATAGATCTTGTTTTAAGTTATAATTATTTATAATTTTATGATGTTATTTTTACAGATTAATGGCGTAGCTATGGGTGCTTCTTTAGCCCCTAGCTACGCCAATTTATTTATGCAAGGATGGGAAACAGCATACATCTTAGAAAGTGGGTATGCCAAAACTATAATTAAAATGTTGAGATTTATTGACGATATTTTAATGATTTGGAGGGGAACTTTTGAGGAATTAATAATATTTTTGGAATATATTAACAATGTTTGTTCTTATATTAAATTTACACGTAATTTTAGCACAGAAAAAATTAATTTTCTGGACCTTACAATATATAAAAAGATGGAAAATTAGTCTCTAAAATTTACAAAAAAGAATTCCAAAATAATATGTATTTACATTATTCAAGTCTACACCCTAATAAGACCAAATGGAATATCGTCAAAGGTCAAATAAACAGAATTAGTAATTTGACAGATGATGATCACATTTTTCATGTTGAAGTTGAAAACTTCTGTGATAAAATGATTCATAGAGGGTATCCCCAAGAAATGATAAAAAAGGTTATGAAAGATGAAGTCACAAAAAGGAATATTTCTGAGACTGATAAAATCAAGATTTACAACAGATTTTACCACAGCATTGGCAGTACAGAACAGTACTGATTCAAATGTGATAAAAAATGTAGTAAGAAAAAATTGGGGAATTTTTAAAGGTAACAGTGACTTATTACAGAAGTTAGGGGATGAACCCAAATTTGTGCAGAAGA